>NW_019154171.1:358898-377371 GCF_002288905.1 Enhydra lutris kenyoni | reverse complement strand
TTTTTTTTTTAGTCTTTTTTTTTAATAAGTCTAGCTAGAAGTTTATCAATTGTATTAATTTTTTTTTTAATCAAGGAACCAGCTCAGTCATCTGTTTCTGTTGTTTTCATTGATTTGGTTTCATTGATCAGTTCTATTTGTTTGTTTGTTAGTTTTTTTTTTTTCTATATCATTTATTTCTGCTCTTATCTTTATTATTTCCTTCCTTCTGGTTTTGGGTTTTGTTTGTCATTCTTTTTCTAGCTCCCTTAGGTGCTAGAACGGGTGGGTTGTATTTTTTTGTTTTTGTTTTTGAGATTTTTCTTGCTCCTTAAGATAGGCCTGTATTGCTATAAACTTCCCCTGATAGAACTGCTTGCTGCATCTCAAAGGTTTTGGACTGTTGTGTTTTCGTTTTCATTTTCATTTGTTTCCACATACTTTTTAGTTTCTTCTTTGATTTCCTGTCTGACCCTTTCATTGTTTAGTAGCATGTTACTTAACCTCCGTGTATCTTAGGTGTTTCCAAATTTTTTCTTGTGGTTGACTTCTGGTTTCGTAGCATTGTGGTCAGAAAAGATGCATAGTAGGACTTTGGTCTTCTTGAATTTGTTGCAGTTTTTTTTTTTGTTGGCTAATATGTGATTTATTATGGAGAATATTCCATGTGCACTTGAAAAGAATGTGTATTCTGCTGTTCTAGGATGCAGTATTCTGAATATACCTATTAAATCCAAACCTTCCAGTATGTCATTCAAACCATTTTTTCCTTGATTTTCTCTTTAGATGATCTATTGATGTAAGTGGGATGTTAACTTCCCCTACTATTGTTGTATTAATATCAATTAGTTCTATTAAGTTTGTTATTAACTGTTTTATATATTTGGGTGCTGTCATGTGGGGTGCATAAATATTTACAATTGTTATATATTCTTGTTGGATTGCCTTCTTTAGTGTTATATAGTGTCTTTCTTTGTCTCTTGTTACAGCCTTTGTTTTAGTCTGTTTCATCCAATATAAGTATTCTTTGCACACTTTCTTTTGACATCTATTTGCATGATAGATATTTTTCCATTCCCTCACTTTCCATCTGCAGGTGTCTACATCTGAAATGAATTGCTCTCCCTTATAGATTGGTCTTGTTTTTATGCATTATATCACACTATGTCTTTGATTGAAGCATTTAGTTCATTTACATTCAAAGTAATTATTAATAGGTATGTATTTATTATTTATTATTTGTTTTGTGTTTTTTTTCTGAAGAATTTCTCTGATCTCTTCTTTTTATCTTTTAAGTTTTGCTGATTTTCTTTAGTGATACATTTTCTTTCTCTTTATTTTTTCCATGTTTATTAATGGTTTTGATATATTGTGATATATATATATATAGATATGTGTATATATATATGTGTGTATATATATATGTATATATATATAATCTCCTTTTATGGTTATAGCAGTGTATATTAAGTTGATGGTTAAGTTTGAACCCATTCTTTACTCTTCTCCTCCCACATTTTAGCTATATGTTGTTATATTTTGTATTTTTTTTGTGAGTTCCTTGACTGACTTTTTACAGAAACATTCATTTTTACTGCTTTTGTGTTTTTTATCTCTATACTGTTATTTTTGGTCTCTCCTTTCCACTCAAGAGTCCCCTTTAATATATCTTGCAGAGCTAGTTTAATGATCACAAACTCCTTTAGTTTTTGTGTGTATGGGAAAATCTTTATCCCTCCTCTATTGTGAATGATAGCCTTTCTGGTTAGACTATTCTTGGTTGCAGATTTTCCCCATTCATTACTTTGAATATATTATGCCACTCCCTTTTGACTTGTGAGGTTTTTGCTGAAAAATCTCCTGCTAGCATTATAGGTTTTCCCATGTAAGTTACTGTCTTGTGTTTTACACTTAAAATTCTTTTTTCTCCCCCACTATATTTTACCAGTTTAATTACAATATGTCTTGGTGTGGATCTGCTTTTGTTGATTTTGTAGGTGTTTCTCTGTGCCTCCTGGATCTGGCTATATCTGTTTCCTTCCCCAGATTAGGAAAGTTTTCAGCCATTATTTCTTCCAATTACATTTTCTGCTCCCTTTTTACTCTCTTCTTCTGGCACTGACATAATACAAATCTTAGTGTTTGATGGAGTCACTGAGTTCCCTAAGTCTAGCCTCGTTTTACTTAATTCTTAATTCTTTTTTCTTTTTTTAGCTTGATTACTTTCCATTATTCTGTCTCCTAGATCACTAATTCATTCCATTAAGCTTGTTTCTCATTTCGTTTATTGAGCCCTTTATCTCTACTATGTTATATTTTTCAATTTTTTTTTAAATTTAAATTTTGTTAGGTAGTATATAGTGCAATATTGGTTTCTGGAGGAGAATTCAGTGTTTCATCATTTATATACAACACCCAGTGCTCATCACAACAAGTATTCTCTTTAATACCATCACCTATCTAGCCCATCCCCCACCACTCTCCATCAACCCCAAGTTTGTTCCATGTCATTAAGAGTCACTTATGGCTTCTTTTCCTCTTTCCCTTTTTTCTTCCCCCCTTCCAATATGTTTATCTGTTTTCTTTCTTAAATTCCATATATCCTTGAGCTCATATAGGATTTGTCTTTCTCCAACTCACTTATTTCATAGATAGCTATGTTATGCCTTATTTCTGTGTTAAGGGTCTCACTCATGTCTTCCACTCTTTGCTCAAGTCCAGTGAATATCCTTATGACGGTTATTTTAAATTCTCTTATCAGGCTACTTATATCTGTTTTACCTAGATCTCTGGCCGTGACTTGTCCTGTTCTTTTATTTGGGATAAATTTCTCTGTCTTCTCATTTTGTCAGAGTCTCTGTGCATCTCCTGGTCTAGAGAGTAATGATCTTATGAAGACTAGGCCATATAGTGCCCTGCAGTGTGGTGTCCTCTGTTGCCCAGGGCCTGGCACTTCAGAGAGTATCTCCAGTGTGTGCTGCATATGTTCTGCTGTTTTGTCCTAGCTGCTTTATTGTTCAGGCCAGTCATTTGCAGAGGTTGTCTTTGTCTGTTGTGGGAGGTTTGCTCTGGTCTGTTTGTGAAAGGAGACCTGTCACCACTACCACCTAAACCAAGGCTCCACAAAACCTCCAAGGTCGAGGAGGCACAGCGTGAACAGGGGTTTGTGCTGGTCTTCTGAGGGTGGGGGCCTGATGTGCTGAGACTAAGGCAGGGGTGACCGAGAGGGGTCATTCCACCAGAGTGTGTATGTGTGGGTGAGGCTTGGTGTAAGCAAGTTAGATAATTTCAGTGCTGTGCTGGTACCTCCAGGTAACCCTGTGCTTATGAGAGGCAGGGGAGGGAAATGGCACCAGCCTGTTCTTTTGTTTTTGGAGGGGTCTCTCTCTGTGGACACTGTCTTTCTGGGATGAGCTCTGAGAGGAGTGAATGACCTTCTCACTGTGTACCCTAGGCGCTCTTCAGATTGCTTGTTTCCACATTGTATGTCCCTGGATTGTTGCTTGCCTTCTCTCTAAGACCAGCAGAATGCCCTCTGGTCTCTAGCCCAGCCAAGTCTGATGACCTTTAAAACTCCAGGTTTTGAGCCTGGCTGGTTGCCACAATTCAAGAAATTTGGCCCCTCTTGCTTTCCAAGCTGATTGCTATGGGGATTTGTTTTCCCTGAGGGCTTCCCTATATGTTAGCCTGTCTCTCACCCTTCTCCATGACTGTGGCTACCTCTCCACCACAGTTGCCATGGTTTCTCTCCCAAAACATGTCTCTGCACACCCTACCTTCAGTGATGTGGCGTCTTCTCTACGTTTAGTTGTGGAGTTTGTTCTGCCAGGCTTCAGGTGGATTTCTGGGGGTATTTAGGATGATGGGATAGTTATCTAGTTGTAGTTGAAGGATGAGGAGACCTAGGGTCCTACTCTGCCACCATCTTCTAACCTCTGTTTTTTTTTTTAATTTCTTCTATGTCAATGGTGCTTTTTGATTTGATTTCTGCCCAAGAACTCATTGTTTCTTCTCAGGTCATGGTGGCATCCTTCTGTATTTTATAGCTTTTACCTTTAGGTCTGCAAGCTATCTTGAGTTAACTTTTGTGTATAGGTGAGGCATGATTCAAGGTTCAGTATTTTCCTTACCAATATCCAGTTGATGCAGCACCATTTGTTAAAGAGACTTCCCCATTGAGTTATACTGCTGCTTCACACTATGATTTGACTACATGTGTGGGTCTATTTCAGAAGTTTGTTCTGTTTCTTTGTATATGTCTATCCTTATGCAAGTGCCACAGTCTTGATTCTGTAGTTTTATAGTAAATCTTAAAGTCAAATAGTGTAAGTCTTACAACTTTGTTTCTCTTTTTCAAGACTGTGAAACTATTTCTTTAGGAAAATAAGTTCTACATATTTAATAATTGAAGTACAAAAGGACTTTGAGTACTAAATCCCTGTATAAGTCAGTGAATACTAGTGCTCAAATTGATTTTAATGCATACCCTCATCTAGGTATGTTGGTGTTTGGAAATAAAATTTCTTTATTCTAAGTACTTTTTACAGAACTCTTTTTACACATTTTTTGAAGTCAAGGTGTAACTTCATTAGTAAAGGACATAGTGATGGACTCTAGTTTTGCTGTTTGCAGCAACTTCTATTTGTTGCTGAAAGAGCACATGAATTGAAGCAATTTTTCTGTAGTATAATCCAGAAGGTAAATAAACTAGATGGCTATCTGTATTTTTATGCTAGAAAATCATAACTTAAGGATATTTCTGATGCACTTACATAACTAAATGGAAGGTTTTAGAAGCCACAAGTCCATGGTTGGACAGTGTTCCTGCCAATTGATGTTATCATCCTGACAAGTCTCTTTTGTATTTGCACAACATTTCTTTGTTTTATCCTTCAACTGTTATAAACTGCCATTCAACCCCTAGTTAGCACCCAAGTTTTCCAATGTGAGACAAAAACCCGTACAACTTAGGTATTGGTACCTCTGCAGCCCATACCTAGGAGTGGAGGGTAGAGGACACATAAGTGTAATCAAACAGACAAAGAGAAAATCCTCAGTGTTCTACAATTCTGTGGCTCTCTGTTCTTGCGGAGTCCAGAGGACTTGAGGTGTCTTGGGCATCAGCTGGGAAGAGGAGTGTGGGAATAGGCTTGAATGAGTGCCTCCTGAGGTTATCAGGTGAGTGACTTTAGGATCTTTAGGTACAGTGATGTTTGAAGATGAAGCTGTAGAGACCAACTGAGATTAGAACACAAGAGAAAAATATCTATGATGGGCTGAAGGGTATTATGGAATGCAAGCACCCAGGAACTCACGGCTGCAGAAGTAGGAAGAAACCTGCGGCAGCCAGCTCAGTGAGGAGGCTGTGCACAGGTGGATAGGTAAACAGAGCCATGGACCTCCTTCAGGGCAGAGAACAAGGGATGCTACTGATTTGAGGCCTTTGGGGACAACCTGGAGGAGCTTCACATTGGTCTGTAGCAAGGGGTGGTGGGACAGGTATCCAGATAGAAAATCTGACTTAGTAAGTATTCATTGAAGCAGAAAAATTTTGCCTAATGGCTTAAAATGTGAGGTGATCTAAACAGCTTTTAGATTTCAGCAAATACAAGCTCTTCCTGGAGTGTGTGAATGGAAGGACTGAAAGATTTGGAGCTGATTTGTACCCTTTGACAAAAGGGTGACCAGAAGCTTGTCATTTTCCCATCCCTTAGTACCTGGTATCCCAGGTGTCTCCCCATTTTAGTAACACATTTTTTTTCAAACCTCCAAATGCATGTGCTATATGGTGGTCAGTCGTGCTAGGAAATGTAACAATGAAATAGGAGAGCCCATGGTTCCCATTGCATTGGCCACTGGCATCCTTGGACCAGTTTTCACTTCAGGATGGTCACTCACACTCCAGTTACTGCTGTGGCAGCAATCCCTGGCTCCATAAGCACTGATGACCAAACTACAACCATTACAATAAAAGCAGTTGGTGTTCCCTTCCCCCAACGTTCTGTGTACCCCATTAGGAAAGATTATTTGTGATTCTTAGAATTTAAGACCCTAAAATCTTTTTATAGAACTTAAAAAAGTTGTTGAGTACATGATTGTGTGCATCTGCCATAAAAATGAACTTCAAGATGTTATAGAATGATAATACATTTATAATTATTTGAATCAATGAATAAGATATTCAACTGATAAGAACAGATGCTATACTTGATCTTAGCCAAAAGGCCAAGAAGTGAAAAAATTATTGAATAAGAATATTTACTTATACACAAAAGAGAACTGGGGTTATTGTACTAATGTGAAACAAAATAGATTTTTTTTTAAGATTTTATTTATTTATTTGACAGAGCTCACAAGTAGACAGAGAGGCAGGCAGAGAGAGAGGAAGCAGGCTCCCTGCTGAGCAGAGAGCCCGATGTGGGGCTCGATCCCAGGACCCTGGGATCATGACCTGAGCTGAAGGCAGAGGCTTAATCCACTGAGCCACCCAGGTGCCCCGAAACAAAAGAGATTTTTAAGATGAAAATTGTTATCAGAAACAAAGGACATTTTATAACAGTGAAATGGTCCATTTATCAGGATGATGTAATGATTATAAATCAATATGTGCCTAACAACAGTCTCAAAATACATTAAACAAAACTAACATAATAAAGAAATAGGAAATTAAATAATAATAGTTGGAAAAACCAGTACCCTATTTAAAAAATTTATTTTAAAAAATTTTATAGAAAAACTAGGCAGATGATCAACAAGGAATAGAAGACTTTGATTACACTATAAACCAACTGATTTTAGTATTTTAATTATTATAGTTGGATTTATGTATGCCATTTTCTCTGTTGTATTTGTCTCGTACTTTGTTTGTATACTCATTTATTATTTTACTTGCATAAAATGAAATTTCCTAACGTTTTTTAATTCCTTTAGTCATTTTTCACTATATATATTTTTGTTATTGAAGTATTTTATTGAAGATGACATTCAACATTATATTAGTTTCAGCTGTACAATGTAGTGATTTGATATTGACATCCATTACAAAATGATCATGACGAGTCTAGTTACCATCTGTCACCATACAGTTATTAAAGTATAACTGACTATGTTTCCTGTGCTGTTCTTTATATTACCATGACTTATTTTATAACTGGAAGTTTAGACTTCTTAATCCTCTTCACCTGTTTTGCCCATCCCCCCACACTTCTGCTCTCTGGCAGTAGTTCTTTTTATGAATCTGCTTCTATTTTGTTTTCTTTGTTCATTTGTTTTGTTTTCTAGATTCCACATGTAAGTGAGATCACACTATATTTGTCTTTTTTGTCTGACTTCATTTGGCATAATACCTTCTAGTCTATCCATGTTGTCACAAATGGCAAGATTTCATTCTTATGGCTGACTAGTATTCTACTGTATGTATATGTCTATGTATCTATGTCTATATCTATCTACATCCCCCCCACACCCCAAATTTTCATCCATTCATCTGTCAGTGGGCACTTTAGTTGCTTCCATAATTTGGCTATGGTAAATAATGCTGCAGTAAACATGGGTGTATATAGCTTTTGAAATTAGTATTTTTGTTTTCTTTAGGTAAATACCTACCAGTGGAGTTATTGAATCACATGGTAGTTCTATTTTTAATTTTTTGAGGAAGCTTCATATAGTTTTTCCTAGTGGCTACACCAATTTACATTCCCACCAGCAGTGCATGAGGGTTCCCTATATCTGTATCTTTACTGTCATTTCTGGTCTTTTTATTAATAGCTATTCTAACAAATGTGAGATGATATCTCACTGTGGTTTAGATTTGCATTTCCTTGATGACTAGTGATGTTGAGCATCTTTTCATGTATCTGTTGGCCATCTGTATGTCTTTGGAGAAATATCTATTTCAGGTCCTCTGTGCATTTTTTAATCAGATTGTTTGGAGTTTTTTGGTGTTGAGTTGCGTGAGTTCTTTATATATATATTTTAGATGTTAATCCCTTATCAGGTATTTCATTTGTAAATATCCCAGTCATCATGGTGCCTCTTTGTTTTGTTGATTGTTTGCTGTACAGAAGATTTTTAGTTTGATATAGTCCCAATAGTTTGTTTTTTTCTTATGTTTCCCTTGCCTGAGAAGATGTATCTAGAAAAATGTTGTGGAGCCTTATGTCCACAAAATTACCACATATTTTTTCTTTTAGGAATTTTACGATTTCAGGTCTTACATTTCGGCCTTTAACCCATTTTGAGTTAACTTCTGTATATGGTATAAGAAAGTGGTCTAGTTACATTCTTTTACGTGTAGCTGACCATTTTTCTGAATATCAGTTATTTTCTCCATTATTTTTCTCCATTATATGCTCGTCTTCTATATTATAGATTGACTATGCAAGCATGGGTTTATAACTTGCTCTGTATTCTTTTGATCTGTGTGTGTGTGTGTGTGTGCATGTGCGTGTGTGTGCCTGCACACCAGTACTGTACTATTTTGATTGCTGTAGCTTTGTAGTATAGTTTGAAATCAGGGAACATGATACCTCCAGTTTTGCTCTTTTCAAGAACACTTTGGCTCTTTGGGGGTCTTTTGTGGTTCCATAAAAATTTCAAGATTCTTTGTAATATTTCTGTGAAAAATGCCATTAATATATATTTTTTAAAGATTTTATTTATTTATTTGACAGACAAGTAGGCAGAGAGCCAGGCAGAGAGAGAGGAGGAAGCAGGCTCCCTGCTGAGCAGAGAGCCTGATGCGGGGCTCGATCCCAGGACTCTGGGATCATGACCTGAGCCGAAGGCAGAGGCTTTAACCCACTGAGCCACCCAGGCACCCCGCCATTTTTTTGATAGAGATTATATTGAATCTATAGATTGTTTTGAGTATGCACATTTTAACTATTAATTATTCCAGTCCATGAGCAGGGTATGTCTTCTATTTGTATGTGTCATCTTTAATGTCTTTCAGCAGTGTCATAGTTTTTAGCAGTGTCTTATAGTTTTCTTTCACCTCCTTGGTTAAATTTATTCTTAGATATTTTATTCTTTATGATGCAGCTGTAAAAGGGATTATTTCCTTAATTTCTCTTTCTGCTAGTTCATTATTAGTGTATAGAAACACAACAGAGGAGTTAAGATGGTAGAGGAGTAGGGGACTTTAAGTTTGTCTCATTCCTCAAATACAAACAGATAGTTACCAGATATTTCTGAACAACCAAGAAATCAATTAGAGATCTGAGAAAACATATGCTGCAAGTCTATAAGTAGAAAAGCAACCACTGTTTGGAAGGTAAGAGGTGCGGAGACTTGAATCCAGTGTGATACGTGTGATAGCTTAGGATATGTCAGTGGGGAGGGAGCCTGTTTAAGAAGGCTATACAAAGTATTGTAAACAGCAGAGTGCAAAGTTGGAACTTTTAGAAGTCTGCTATACTGGGATACGTGCCTGGCTTAAAGGTGTTTAGGTGGTAAGTGGGGTGGAATCCCAGGTATGATGTTGTGACCTCAGGATCCTGGGGGTTACAAGAGGAACAGGTGGTGCCCGAGTTTAACAGAGTTCCCAGGTATAGGAGCTTAGAAATTGGCTGAGAACAGTGTGTCTATGTGCTGACTTTATGCTCTGTGTTGACATAAACTGCAAACTGCTATGCAGTCATAGGACTATTTTCTGGGAGTGGTCCAGCAAAGGGCAGAAGTGTAGAGAGGACCTCCTCCCTCCCCTGGGAGGAAAGGTGCAGGTCTGTGCTGTGGGAATCCCTAAAATTTGGAGTTTTGAAACTCAGTGACATGTCTGAGATAAAAACGCTGGATCACAGGCTGGATAAGCACAGAGTTCTGATGGTAACTGCAGAGACAGAGTGATTGATTGTTTTTCTCTGAGAGCTCACTGAAGAGTGGTGGGGGGGGGGCGTGTGTGTGAATTTTCAGCTCTGGGGCTAGAGAGAGGGCACAGCTGTGTTCATCCTTCCCATCAGTGCTGAAAGCCTTCAGGGAGCAAAACAGTGCCACCTAGTAGAGTCTGAAGCTGCTTACAACGAGCCCTACCTTCCTATGCCCTGGAAAAGCATTTTTACTAGGGCAGGTCTTTTGCCAGTGCAACAGACCCATCCCCTAGAAAACCAGCTCAAACAACTTGTTCTCGCCGATTTTACTGATCATAGAATGCTACAAACCTTCAGCTCTTGTGGGAAACAGTATATAGCATTCTTTGTGTTTTTATTCTTTATTCTTTTAGTTATTTTCTTACTTTCTCAATTCTTTTTTTACTCTTTTTAATTTTAATTTTTATATATACTTTACATATTTTTTAATTTTTTGTTTCCTTTCATTGTAATTTATATATTTTTCTTATTTTAGGATCTAGTTTCTTTTAACAAGCAGACCAAAACACACCTAGGAGCTAGGTTTTTTTGGTTATTGTTGTTATTGTTTTCTTTTTCTCTCTTCTTTTCTTTTCTGGAAAAAAATGAGGAGGTGGGGAAGCTTACCCCAAAAAACAGGAGGTAGGACACACTAGCAGGGACTTAATCAGTATGGATATAAGTAAGATGTCTGAACTAGAATTTATTTATTTTTGTTTTTTAAAATTTTTAAACAAGATTTTATTTATTTATTTGATAGAGATCGCAAGTAGATGGAGGGGCAGGCAGAGAGAGAGGAGGAAGCAGGCTCCCTGCAGAGCAGAGAGGCTGATGCGGGGCTTGATCCCAGGATCCTGGGACCATGACCTGAACCGAAGGCAGAGGCTTTAACCCACTGAGCCACCCAGGCACCCCAAGAATTTATTTTTAAAGATTTTATTTATCTGACAGAGAAAGAGAGAGCACAAGCAGGGGGAGTGAGAAAGGGAGAAGTAGGGGGAGCCCAATGTGGGGCTCGATCCCAGGACTCTGGGATTATGACCTGAGCTGAAAGCAGACACTTAACTGACTGAGCCACCGGACACCCCTCTGAACTAGAATTTAAAACAATGATTATAAAGATACTAGCTGGGTTTGAGAAACACATAGAGGACCTAGAAAATCTCTTCTGTAGATGTAAAAGAACTAAAATCTGGCCAGGCCGAAATTAAAAATGCTGTTTCATAGAGGCAATCCCAAGTGGAGGCCATAAAAATGAGGATGAATGGATCAGTGGAGCCAATCAGTGATATGGAACATAAAATGATGGAAAACAATGAAGTTGAAAAGAAGAGGGAAAGAAAACTATTAGATCACAAAGGTAGACTTAGGGAACTAAGTGATTCCATAAAGCAAAATAATATCCATATTATAGGAGTCTTAGAAGATGAAGAGTGGAAAAAAGGGGTGGAAAGTTTATTTGAACAAATTATAGCTGAGAACTTCCCTGATCTGGGGAAGGAAACAGGCACAGAGAACCCCCCTCAAAATCAATAATAATAGATCAAAGCTTGCAAATTTCAAAGACAAAGAGAAAATCCTGAAAGCAGCTTAAGACAGCAGGTCCTTAACCTAAATGTTAGACACGTAAGTCTGGCAGCAGACCTATCCATGGAGACTTGGCAGGCCACAAAGGACAGGCATAATATATTCAAAGTGTAAATGGGAAAAATATGCAGCCAAAAGTACATCATCCAGTAAGGCTGTCTTCAGAATAGAGAGAGAGAGAGTTTCCAGGGCAGACAGAAACTAAAGGAAATTATGAACACTAAATCAGCTCTGCAAGAAATATTAAAGGGGATCCTTTGAGCAAAGAGAGAGCCCAAAAGTAACATAGACTAGAAAGAAGAGAAATAATCTACAGAAACAGTGACTTTATAGGTAATATAATAAATAGCACTAAATTAATCTTTCAGTAATTACTCTGAATGTAAATGGACTAAATATATCAATCAAAAGACATCGGGTATCAGAATGGATTAAAAAAACAAGATCAGGGGCGCCTGGGTGGCTCAGTCGGTTGAGCGGCTACCTTTGGCTCAGGTCATGATCCCGGACTTCTGGGATCGAGTCCCACATCGGGCTCCCGGCTCCTTGGGGAGTCTGCTTCCCCCTCTGACCTTCTCCTCTCTCATGCTCTCTCTCATTCATTCTCTCTCAAATAAATAAATAAAATCTTTAAAAAAAAAACAACAAGATCAATTGATATGCTATCTACAAGAGACTTTTTATTTTTATTTTTTTAAAGATTTTATTTATTTATTTGACAGAGATTACAAGTAGCAGAGAGGCAGGCAGAGAGAGAGGAGGGGAAGCAGGCTCCCCGCTGAACAGAGAGCCCCACATGGGGCTTGATCCCAAGACCCCGGGATCATGACCCGAGCCGAAGGCAGAGGCTTTAACCCACTGAGCCACCCAGGCACCCCGAGACTATTTTTAGTCCCAGAGATACCTCTAGATTGAAAGTGAGGGGATGGAGAACCATTTATCATGCTAATGGACATCAAAAGAAAACCGGAGTAGCAGTCCTTATATCAGACAAACTAGATTTTAAGCCAGAGACTATAATAAGAGATGAAGAAGAACACTATATCATAAGAAAGGGGCTTATCCAACCAGAAGATCTAACAATTTAAATATTTATGCCCCTAACTTGGAAGCAGTCAAATATGCAAATCAATTAATAGCACACTTAAAGAAACTTATTGAAGAAATACAACAATAGTAGGGGACTTTAACACCCCACTCAGCAATGAACAGATCATCTAAGCAGATCAACAGAGAAATGAAGGCTTTGAATGACATGCTGGACCAGATGGACTCCACGGACATATTCAGAGCATTTCATCCTAAAGCAGAATACACAGCCTTCTCGAATGCAAATGGAACATTCTCTAGAATTGATCACATACTGGGTCACAAATCAGATCTCAACCAGTACAAAAACATTGAGATCATACCATGCATATTTTAAGACCACAATGCTATGAAACTTGAAGCCAACCACAAGAAGATATTTGGGAGGACCCCAAATATTTGGTGGTTAAAGAACATTCTACTGAGGAATGAATGGGTCAGCCAGGAAGTTAAAGAATTAAAAAATACATGGAAACAAATGAAAATGAAAACATGACAGTTCAAAATCTTTGGGATGCACCAAAAGCAGTCCTAAGAGGGAAGTATATAGCAATACAGGCTTTCCTCAAGAAGCAAGAAAAGTCTCAAATATATAACCTGACCTTATATCTAAGGAAAAGAACAACAAATAAAGCCTAAATCCAACAGGAGAAGGGAAATAATAAAGATAAGAGCAGAAATCAATGATACAGAAATTAAAGATTCCAGGAGAACAGATCAACAAAACTAGGAGCTAGTTCTTTGAATGATTTAGTAAGATTGATAAACTACTAGCCAGACTTATCAAAAAGAAAACAGAAAGGACCCAAATAAATAAAATCATAAATGAAAGAGGAGAGATCACAACCAACACCAAAGGAATACAAACAATTAGAGCAATTATATGCCAACATTAGGCAATTTGGAAGAAATGGATGCATTCCTAGAAACATATGAACTACCAAAACGGAAACCGAAAGAAATAGAAAACCTGAACAGGCCCATAACCAGCAAAGAAATTGAAGCAGTAATCAAAAATCTAACAAACAGGAGTCCAGTGCCAGATGGCTTCCTAGGATTATTCTACAAAATATTTAATGAGGTAGTAATACCTATTTTCTGACACTGTTCCAAAAAATAGAAATGGAAGGAAAACTTCAAACTTATTCTCTGAGGCCAGCTTTGCCTTGATCCCCAAACTAGACAAAGATCCCACTAAAAAAGAGAATTACAGACCAATATCCCTGGTGAACATGGATTCAGAAATTCTCACCAAGATACTAGCTAATAGGATCCAGTAGTACATTGAAAGGATTATTTACCATGATGTGTAGGATTTATTCTTGGGCTGCAGTGGTTCAAACCCAGAAATCATTCAATGTGATACTCCACATTAATAAAAGAAAGGGTAAGGACTGTATGATCCTCTCAGTAGATGCAGAAAAAGTACATGACCAAATACAGCATTCTTTATTGATAAAAACCATCCCCCATATAGAGATAGTGGGAACATACCTCAATATCTTAAAAGCCATGGCAAAAGACTCACAGCGAGTATCATCCTCAATGGGGAAAAATTGAGAACTTTCCCCCTAAGTTCAGGAACATGACAGGAATGTCCACTCTCACCACTGTTGTTTAACATAGTACTGGATATTCTACCTCAGCAATCGAGAAGTAAAGGAACTAAAAGGCCCCTGATTTGGCAAAGAAGTCAAACTTTTACTCTTCACAGATGACATGATATTCTTTGTAGAAAACCCAAAAGACTCCACCCCCAAATTGCTAGAACTGATACAGGAATTCAGCAAAGTCACAGGGTATAAAATCAATACACAGAAATCAGTTCCATTTCAATACACTAACAATGAGACAAAAGAAAGAGATATCTAGGAATCAGTCCAATTGTACCAAAAACCGTAAGATACCTAGGAATAAACCTAGCTAAAGAGGTAAAAGATCTGTACTCTGAAAACTATAGAATGCTTATGAAAGAAATTGAGGAAGATACAAAGAAATGGGAATCATTCCATGCTCATGGATTGGAAGAACAAATATTATTAAAATGTCTATGCTATCCAAAAGCAATCTATACATTCAATGTAATCCTTATCAAAACACCATCAGCGTTTTTCACAGAGCTGGAACAAACAATCCTTAAATTTGTGTGGAATCAGGATAAAAAAACAAAACAAAACAAAAAAAACACCCCGAAGCCAAGAATGTTGAAAAAGACCACCAAAGCTGGAGGCATGACAATTCCAGACTTTAAGCTGCATTACAAAGCTGTAGTTGTAAAAACATAATGGTTCTGGCACAAAAACAGACCTATACATCAGTGGAACAGAATAGAAAACCCAGAAATGGGCCCTCAACTCTATGGTTAACTAATCTTCGAGAAAGCCGGAAAGAATATCCAATGGAAAAAAAAAGACAGTCTCTTTAACAAATGGTGTTGGGAAAATTGGACAACCACAGGCAGATGAAACTGGACCACTCTCTTACACCATACACAAAAATAAATTCAAAATAGATGAAAGACGTAAATGTGAGACAAGCATCCTTTAAAATACTTTAAAACACAAGCAGTAACCTCTTTGACCTCAGCCACTGCAACATCTTGCTACATATATCTTCAAAGGCAAGGGAAGCAAAAGCAAAAATGAACTATTGGGACTCCATCAAGATAAAAATCTTTTGCACAGCAAAGGAAACAGTTGACAAAACTAAAAGGCAACCTACAAAATGGGAGAAAATATTTGCAAGTGTCTTATCAGATAAAGGACTAGTAGTCAAAGTCTATAACTTATTAACCTCACTGCCCAAAAAACCCAGAAAATCCATTCAGAAATGGGCAGACAACATGAAAACACATTTCTCCATACAAATACATATAAACATGACATGAAAACACATTTCTCTATTCAGAAGACCTAACAAATGGTCAACAGACACATGAAAAATGCTCAACATCACTCAGCATCAGGGAAATACAGATGAAAATCCCAGTGAGATACCATGTCACGCCAGTCATGGGTAAAATTAACTTGGGAAACAACAGATGCTGGTGAGGATATGAAGAAAGGGGAACCCTCTTACACCGTTGGTGGGAATGCAAACTGATACAGCCACTCTGGTAAACAGTATGGAGGTTCCTCAAAAAGTTAAAAATAGAGGTACCCTAGGACCCAGCAATTGCACTACTAGGTATTTATTCAGAGGTTACAGTGATTCAGTGGGGCATATGCACCCAGTGTTTATAGCAGTAATATCCACAATAGGCAAACTGTGGAAGGAGCCCAGATGTCACATACACACACACACACACGCACATTGGAATGTTACTCCATCATCAAAAAGAATGAAATCCTGCCATTTGCAATGAGGTGGATGGAACTAGAGGATAGTATGCTAAGCAGACTAAGTCAGAAAAAGACAAATATGATGATTTCACTCATGTGAAATTTAAGGAACAAAACAAATGAACATAGGGGGAAGAAATGAAAAATAAAATAAGACAAAATCAGAGATAGAGACAAGCCATAAGAAAGTCTTAACTATAGGAAATGAACTGAGGATTGCTGGTGGAGGGGTAGGGGGAGGGATGGAGTAACTGGGTGATGGCCATTAAGGAGGACAGTTGGTGTAATGAGCACTAGGTGTTATATGCAACTGATGAATTACTAAATTCTATCTCTGAATGTAATAATACACTATATGTTAATTTAAATTTAAATAAATATTAAAAAACTTACAAAGAAAAGCAAATACAGATTTACAGAGTTCTGTATGTTAATCTGCTTATTTACCATTCCTTGTTTTCTTTATTTTTATGGCATTCAGGGTATCAATTACCATGTTCTTAATTCTTACCATGTTCACTTACTTTATGTGAGCCATAAAACTGCTCACTCCTACATCCTTTGTGTTGTTATTGTCAAGTATATTACAGTTTTATGTTATAGATCCAACAACACATTTATATGCATATTTACCCCATAGTTTTTCAAATCAGATAAGCTGAGAAAGGAGAACAAATTTGTGTTTTGTAATTAAACATTTTAAATTTAAGTTTTAGTTAAAATTTGCTGAGATGTCTGTTGTTAATCTTACTTAGATTCTCTTGCATATTATCAGTCATTTTTCTATTCTTTTAAAATTCTCCATCTTTGAGCGCTTTTATTAACACATGACTTGTGTGGTGCTCTTCAGAGCTTGTTTAGCTTTTTGGATTTTCATCACATTTGGTAAATTTCAGCCCTTTTTTTTTTCCTTGAATTTTTTTTTATTACTCTTTTCTCTCCTTCTTGTAGTAACATTATGACTCTGCTGATTTGTGTGATGGTGTCACATTTCTCTAAGGTTCTGTTCATTTTTCTTTATTCTTTTTTCCTTTTTCTTTAGAACGTATGATCTTTATCAATCTATCTTCAAATTCACTGACTCTTTCTTCTGCCAGGAATATTGAAATGTGGTATTGATTTCTTTTTTCATTCTAGTTATACTTTTCAACTCCAGAATTTCAGTTTGGGTTTTTTAAAAAAATCACTTCTATTTCTTTATTAATAGTCTCTATTTGATAAGTTGTTCCTTTACTTCTTTAAGCATACTTTCGTTAGTTATTTGATCTTATAAAGTTTTTATTTTAATTCCAGTTTGAATATATTTTTAATGGATGGTTTGAAGTTTTTGTTAAGTCTAATGTCTAGGCCTTCTTACAGGCAGTTTTTGTTGCCTGCACTTTCCCTATTTGTATAGTATATGTGATATAGGTCACATTTTTCTGGCTTTTTCGCATGTCTTGGTTTTGGGGGTCTTTCAGGGACTTTTTTTGGTTCTTATTTTTATTATTACATGTCCTCTCCCAGCACTTTTTTCCTCTCAACTTTTACACCTAATACAATGGAAACCAACATCATTCAAGCAGCTAATTATCATTTTATCTTGTATTCTTCGCTTCTGTTTCATGTGTAACAAAAGGAACAAGAGTATTTTATCTATAATCATGACATCAGGGGCGCCTGGGTGGCTCAGTGGGTTAAGCCTCTGCCTTCAGCTCAGGTCATGATCTCAAGGTCCTGGGATTGAGCCCCACATCGGGCTCTGCTCAGTGGGGAGCATGCTTCCCCCCTCTCTCTGTCTGCCTCTCTGTCTACTTGTGATCTCTCTCTCTCTCTCTCTCTCTCTTTCTGTCAAATAAATAAAATCTTTAAAAAATATATAATCATGACATCAGTAAACAATAGCTTTCACATAAGTATAAAATGTTCCTCATTCCCAACATGCAGAATAAGCAGAAAAACTTGCCTTGTTTCTTCCTGATACTACTTAACCCCCGAGAGACCTACAAGGAAAAAGATGGAAGACAGATTGTGAATAACACAAAGGCATAGAATCTCTGCAGAACGGTTCTTTTACCCATCTTCTTGGTACATTTGAACACCAAAAAGAAATTTTGAAAGACAGTTTTCACATCAAGAAGCACAGCCTGCAGTGATTTGATTGGCCAGCAACTGCTCCTCCTGAAGTTAAATAGCATCTAGGTTATAGGAGACCCAATGATATAGGGTTCAAGGACCACTAGATGTCAATAGTATCAGTGTAAGATGGACTGCAGATATTATGAAGGTTCCAGGCACTCCTACCATGGGCATTCTGGTTTATGACTCAGAATGTTGGAAGCTCTTAAATCAGTTCCTACCTTAAGACGAAAGGGGAGTCATGGGGCTTAACATTTTCAGGCCTCTGTTCCTCCAGCTATTTTTTGTTGGGGTAAAATATATATATTTTATTCATGCCATAACATTTACTATTTTAACCACTTTTGATTGTACAATTCAGTAGTGTTAAATATATTTATGTTGGGGGTGCCTGGGTGGCTCAGTGGGTTAAAGCCTCTGCCTTCAGCTCAGGTCATGATCCCAGGGTTCTGGGATCAAGCCCCGCATCGGGCTCTCTGCTCAGCAGGGAGCCTGCTTCCTCCTCTTTCTCTGC
>NW_019154171.1:194664-358798 GCF_002288905.1 Enhydra lutris kenyoni | reverse complement strand
GAGCCCGATGCGGGGCTCGATCCCAGAACCCTGGGATCATGACCCGCATCGGGCTCTCTGCTCAGCAGGGAGCCTGCTTCCTCCTCTTTCTCTGCCTGCCTCTCTGCCTGCTTGTGATCTCTGTCTGTCAAATAAATAAATAAAATCTTTAAAAAAATATATATATAATATATATTTATGTTGTACAAAATATCATCAGTATCTATCTCTAGAACTTTTTCATAATCCCTTTATGAAACACTGTACCCATTTAACAGTAACTCCCATTCCCACTCCCAACCCCTGATAACCACTGTTCGCCATTCTATCTCTATGAATGTGATTACTCTAAGTACCATACATAAGTACACTCATAAAATATTTGCCATTTTTTTAAAAAGATTTTATTTATTTATTTGACAGACAGAGATCACAAGTAGGCAGAGAGGCAGGCAGAGAGAGGGGAGGAAGCAGGCTCCCAGCTTAGCAGAGAGCCCGATGTGGGGCTCGATCCCAGGACCCTGAGATCATGACCTGAGCCGAAGGCAGAGGCTTAACCCACTGAGCCACCCAGGTGCCCCTATTTGCCATTTTTTGACTGGTTTATTTCACTTAGCATTATTGTCTCCCAGGTTCATCTATGTTCAGGTATATATCAGAGTTTCATTCCTTTTTAAGGCTGAATAACAGTCCTTTTTATGCTGCTGCTTACTGCTCTTTCAAATATAACAAAAAGAACCATGTCCCTTTTATTTTGTCTATCCATTTGTTTGTCCATTCATCTGTTGAAGGACACTTGGGTTGTTTCCACCTTTTGTCTATTGTGATCAAAGCTGGAATGAACATGGTTTACAAATAAATATATCCTCAAGTCCCTGCTTTCAGTTCTTTTGGATATATGCCCAGAAGTGGAATTGCTGGACCTTATGGTGATCCTATACGTAACTCTTTGAGGAACTGCTGTTCTGTTTTCCACTGTGGCTACACCATTTTCCATTCTTCCCATCAGTGCACAAGGTTTCCAGTTTGTCCATATTCTCACCAACACTTGTTTGTTTGTTTTTCAGTAGTCCCTGTAATGAGTGTGAAGTGATAGGGATTTGATTTTTGTGTTTCCCTAATGTTTAGTAATGTTGAGCATCTATTCATGTGCTTATTAGCCATTTGTGTATCTTTTTTGGAGAAGTGTCTATTCACGTCTTTTGGCTATTTTTGAATTGGGTTGTTTGTTTTGTTGTTGTCGTCTGATGAATTTTGTTGCTATCTGGGCATTTTAGGTAATATGTGGTATCAACTCTGGAATCTGATTCCCCTTCCTCTCTCTGTGGATTGTTGTTTGCTTGTTTGTTTGTTTAGTGGCCTGAGTGGAGTATTTTGGTAGTCCATTTCCCCTGCAGTGTGAAGCCTGTAATGGTGCACCTCAAAGGTTACAGTCTTGGCTATGTACATCTTTATTTGGGATGACTAGCTGGGCTATCTTTGACTATTTCTCTTACCGGTTTTTCTCTTTTTTTTTTTTTTAATTTATTTATTTATTTGACAGATAGAAATCACAAGTAGGCAGAGAGGCAGGCAGAGAGAGGAGGAAGCAGACTCCTCACGGAACAGAGAGCCCGACGCGGGGCTCGATCCCAGGACCCCGAGACCATGACCCGAGCCGAAGGCAGAGGCTCCAACCCGCTGAGCCACCCAGGCGCCCCCCCGGTTTTTCTCTTATCTGTCTCATTGGGTATTATCCAACTGTTAGACTCTACTAATTGCTGGATGATTAGTCTGTTACTTCGACAATGTTCTGGTGTATAAATTGCCTTACAGTCTTGTCCAGTTGACTCCAGGCTGGTATATTAATTGATACTAGTTATTGGGAGTGGTTGGTAACATCTGATCTTGCTTGCCTCTCCAGGTATGAAATCTGTACTCTACTTTCAAGCTTGGAACAGGATGATCAGGGCCTATCCTAGCAGGGGTAGAGCCTCCGGGTAGGGATTGAGTTGGGGAAAGAAGCCCCCAAATTCTTGGATGCACTAACCAGATATTTAGCCTCTTCAGTGTGGGGAAGGGGATGAGAAATGCTGAAGGACTGCTCTTCCTGGTGATGGAGAACTAAGAGGAGAGGGGACCCCATTTTCTTTGTCACCATTCTGGAGTACAGCTTCTGTGAAACTGAATTGCAGTGGGGGAGAGAAGGAGTGGGTTGTAGCTACTGTGCTAAGGACTTACAGTGTTTTCACTGAAATATAATAGATTTTTCTTGAGTACATGTTTCTTCATTTGCTATATACTCTTAGAACAATTTCAGAGCCTTGAAAAATATTTTTAGTATTTTATTCTCCAGTTGTTGTTTCACTGGGCAACTCGTACATGGGGAGTTCACACCAGCATTCTGGAAGTAAACTTTATGAACTTGCATCCTTCAACTTTTTTTTCCTTATTATTATTATGTTCACTTAGCTACCGAGCCAGCCCTGCAAGAAATTTAATGAACTTTCATCCTTAAAATTCAGCATGCAGGGGCGCCTGGCTAGCTTAGTTGATAGCATGTGACTCTTGATCTCAGGGTCATGAATTCAAGCCTCACATTGCATGTGGAGCCTACTTAAAATAAAAATTTTAAAAAAATTTTTAAAAATTCGGCATGCATTTTTGGGATACTGGGACATTCTCTTAAATAGACACAGTATGATTAGCACATTCAGGAAATTCAACATGGATTTTGTACTAATAGCTGATAACTGTTCTACAGTACTTACTGGGAGGTGGCTTTCTTAGGCTCAGCTCTACTTTCCTACTTATAGGATAACATGGTCCACATTTACCTCAGACACACTCTGAGGGACACAGGAGAGGAGCCATAGCCAATGTCACGCCCTTTCCTGCTGGAGGTTGGCAGCAGAGGCAGACTTTGTCTCAGGCCTGGAGGCAGAGCTGCAGCAGGCATTGCTACAGCAGCCCTGCCTTATGAACCCTGTTAAAGTCACAGAGACAGAACTCCCAAGCCTGACAAGACATGCTTGTTCCCAGAGACATTGCTCTCTGAGGAGTCCAAGTAATAGGATCTCTTTCAGATGTTCACCAGACTCCCAGTCATTTGTCCATCAAAAGTCATTTCTAGGTGCTATCCTCTGGCCACATAGCTATCAGGTTCCTAGCCAGAAAGTGAACCTAGAGTCACGTTCTCAAGCAGAAAGAGAAGTGGTTTGGGAAGTCTTTTATTTACAACAGTCCCTATTCATATTTTGCCAGTTGCCCCAATACTGTCCTTTATAGCACCTTTTTTTTTTTTTTTAAACATTTAGCATCTTTGTGTTGAGTCACCATGTCTTCTTAGTTTTCTTTTGTCTGCAACAGTCTTTTAGCCTTTCTTTGTCTTTAGGACCTTGCCTTTTTTAAAGAGGGGAAGCCAGCAAATTTATAGCCTGTTTAATAGTTTTATGATTAGATTCAAGTGATGCATTTTGGCAGGAATACCAAAGATGTGATGTTGTATCCTTCTCAGTGCATCCTCTCAGGAGGCATGTGATGTTGGTTTGTCCCATTGCTGATGATGTCTACTTTGACCGCTTGGTTAAGGTGATGTCTATCAGGTTCTACAGAGTACTATAAAGATAAGTTTTTCTCTTCATAATTAATGAGAAACTGGTAGAGGTGATTAATGGAGACTACGTGGCAATCCTACATTCTTCCTCAACAAACTTTTATCCACTTGCTTTCATTTCCATTGATGATTCTTGCCTAAATTGGTTTTATTGTGATGTTGCCAAATGGTGATATTCTAACTCACCATTCTTCCTACTCTGTCATTACTTATTAGCCCAATTTTATTTTTTTCAAGTACTTATTGTAATATCTGTAGCTCTGTTCCTCCATGAAGCAGGCTGAATTCCTGTGTTCATTATACGAAATTACTATGAATTAAAATGTCTGATTAGATTTATTTTATTTTTTTAAAATAATTTCTCTAAAAAAGTAACTACAGAGTTACTTTTTTTATTTGAGTGTAGTTGACACAGAATGTTACATTAGTTTCAGGTGTACAGCTTAGTGATTTGATAAGTTTATACATTATGCTATGTATATCATAAGTATAGCTACCATCTGTCCCAATTACATTACTATTATAATATCATCAACTACTGAATGAGAGAACATATTTGCAAATGATATATCTCATAAGGGTTAATATCCAAAGTATATCAAGAACTTAAATAACTCAACACCAAAAAAGCCAAACAATATGGTTGAAAAATGGGTTGAGGACCTAAATAGACATTTTTCGAAAGAAGACATACTGGTGGCCAACAGACACATGAAAAGAGTCTCAGCATCACTCATCATCAAGGAAATACAAATCAAAACCACAATAAGTCATCACCTCACACCTGTTAGGATGGCTAAAATCTAGAATTAGCTATTTTAATCTGAAGTGAAGAAACCTGTCAGATGAGCATTTTGACCTATCTGAAGTAGTACAGCTGTGTGTCTCAAAGGTTGGGAGACTATCTTGCTGCAGGTTCCTGTCATACAGGCAGGAAGAGGGACCCATCTAATGGGGAGGCCTGGGCCCCTGCCCATGTTTCTGTCTGACTATACATGGGGATACATGAGGGTAACCTAAGAGAATATGGTTGACTGTGTAATGTCATATCTATGTAATGTCAAATCACTGAGTGAGTGAAAAGTCTGCTGTCCATATGGTTGAAAAAAGAGCCATATCATAAATGTTCTACTTTATGAAATTTGAGTAACTTGTTCAGGCACTAAGTTATTGAATCCTATGCTCATAATTATCATATAAATGGGTTGCTATAATGTATGAAAGAGCTGGACTTCAATATAAAACTTCATGCCAAAGAATATTTGTATCTCTGGGTGGCATGATGAGCCAAAAATATTTTTTTAATAAAGGTTTCACTTGTTGTTTGGGTTAGCTTGTTTTCATTGCAAAAAATATCTGCATTTGCCACTTGCAGTGGTTTCTCATGCTGCTATCTATAGACTAAACGATTCTTTAAAGGGTGAATAAGCAGTATGGCATTCATTATTCTTTCTCAATTTTATTTTCATGTAAAAACTCATCTTCAAGTATATAGTTTGTAAACCTCTTGCTTTGTACTTTTCTCACATTTTTATCTCACTCTCTCATAGGTACCTCCTATTTAACAGACATTGTGTGGTGGGCAGGCACAATTGCAAGTAAGTACCCAGTGTGGTGAAGAGCTTGGTTTGCTTGCTTTCTTAAGATCAGTCATTCTTCTGGCAGGACTGGAGGAGGTGGAATGAGTACAGCTCCATTCTTTGGGCTGAGGACTAGGCTGGGAGGAATTGGAGGGAGGAAATAGAGGTTCCGTACTGCCTGCAGTTAGCTCTGAATTTAGTCCAGGTCAGACTGTCCGGGGCCCAAAGAAATTGAAATGCTCCTTCTTACTCATCTGTAATCATGCTGTTGATATCTGGTGAAATTATGTTTTGTTAAACATAATTGGTTTTACAAAAGAGAGTTTCTTCACTTAGCCTTAAGTACAGGATCATATGCTATTGTATAAAAGAGGTCATGTGCAGAGGTTATCTAGTATCATATAAAAATAAATAATAAAATTTAAGTTCAGAACCCTAAATATATAAAGAAAAATTATATTAGAAAATTCAGAAATATCATGAGGTTTATTTGTCACACATTATCTTTTAGGCAAGCTGTTGTCTAGCAGATGTTTCCTTTCATTGAGGAGCTCATCTTTAAGCTCTGTCTCGTTATAGCTCTGGGTGCAGTCCTGTGCAGGCAGTAGTTTTTCCAGGTGATGTGCCTGCAGCATGTCACTGTGGCCAGTAGACTGTACTGGAGTAGATCCCAGACCATTGAAAGGACAGGAAATTCTACATGATTAGTGTTAAAACAAGGATGTGTTAAGGAGAGAGTGGAAATATACTTTGTTGCACCCACTGTCAATCATGGCCATTTAGTTTGGGAATTTCCACAGAGGGCTGAAACTACTCCTGACTGATTGGGTCCGTGATGCTGTGGGGCCTACTCTCTCTGCCTTCAGGACCCTTAATTATGCAAATGATGCCCCACATTTGCTTCCTCACAAGTAATGAAAAGAAGTAGCCCTTTCGGAACAGAGCCTTGCCAAATTAAACTCTGTGATCATTGCTAAAAGAGAGCTGTAATTGCAAGTGGTATCCTTGTGATTCTCTTGACAGTGGCTGTTGGCCAGATTGGAAACTTTCTGGCTTACACTGCAGTCCCCACGGTCCTGGTGACTCCACTGGGTGCCCTTGGAGTGCCGTTTGGGTAAGAACTGGGATTCCGTGTTTTTGTTTTTATTTTTTAAAATTTTTTGTTATTTTTTTAATTTAAATTTATTTTTTCATTGTTTCAAGATTCATTGTTTATGCACCACACCCAGTGCTCCATGCAATAGATCTTCTCCTTAATACCCACCACCAGGCTCACCCAGCTCCCCTCTCCTCCCTCCAAAACCCTCAGTTCGTTTCTCAGAGTCCACAGTCTCTCATGCTTCTCTGTAATCACCAAGACAGCATGGTACTGGCACAAAAACAGAAACATAAACCAATGGAATAGAGTAGAGAGTCTGGATATGGACCCTCAACTCTATGGTCAAATAATCTTCGACAAAGCAGGAAAAAATATCCAGTGGAAAAAAGATGGTCTCTTCAATAAATGGTGCTGGGAAAATTGGACAGCTTTGTATAGAAAAATGTGTTTTGGTTTTTAATGTGTAGTTTTAGTTATAAACAAACTTTCCGTTTAAATGTTTCTGTTTAAATAATAAAACCAAAATTATAACTGAAGGTAGGTTTTCAGTATTCTACTCTATATGGTTTAATTTTAACTTCAAATTTAGTTGTTGTTGTTGTTTTTTAAAGATTTTATTTATTTATTTGACAGAGATCACAAGTAGGCAGAGAGGCAGGCAGAGAGAGAGAGAGAGGAGGAAGCAGGCTCCCTGCCAAGCAGAGAGCCTGATACAGGGCTTGATCCCAGGACCCTGGGATCATGACCGGAGCCAAAGACAGAGGCTTTAACCCACTGAGCTACCCAGACGTCCCTCAAATTTAGTTTTTTGAGTTAACCATTCTTTGAGAAATTTGCTTTAGTATATTTCAGACCCAAACTTATGAGTGGACATCAGAGGATATGATTCTGTCATTCTCCTAGTCTTTGCCCTGGAAGACTTCCAAGAGACTAGAGTCTTCCTGGTAACTTGGCAAGTGATTCTGAGAACTCATTAAGCAAAACTAGTCTCTTGGTATCTTATTTGTGTGCCTGGCATCCCCTACCAGACACTGAACAATTCTCCCACTTACTCCACCCTGGGAAATTATGGAAGTGAGACAGATGACACCTGGGTACCAATGGGTATAAAATAGAATTTATAACTCCTAACAGTTAACAATAGATGGATCCCCATGCCCAAGGGAAGGGCTTCTGTGTGGTCCAGAGAGAAAGGAGGGAGGTGGAGCTTTGGGTTTTTATTGTAGTTCAAAAGGGAGTGTGGTGAAGGTTCACTCACACAGGAGGGACTTGGATGGTATGAAATTTCTGCCATTGCCAAGGGCCGGAGGACACCAGGGTCTGAGCGTGCTTTCTTATAAGGTCGCCCAGATGTGGGGCAAAGGGAGTAAAGTAGAACTGGGGATTTGATGGCTGCCAGCCACCATGCATTACAAGTGGAGTCTTTGTATTACATTTGGCTTACTTACTAAAATGATTTTATGAGACATTTTTGAATAGCTCAACACATATCCTCCCATGAACCTATTTATATTTTGTTTTACCTTTGAAGAAATTACTAAGAAACAGATATAATAGAAGAGAAATAAAATCCCAGTTTCTAACTCATTTATATAGCAATACTCTGCTGTATTCTAGACAGATTTCCAGATTCTTTCAGAGAAGTGTGTCTATGATGGATATATTTAAATTATACTTTCAAGTCAATTAGGCTTTAAGATTCTATAGCCTAAAAAGCATAAATATGTTTTATACAGGTTAACCTTTGGAAATGTGTTTATAGAATGTTTTTCTTAGCCAAACACAAGACTAATATAATATGTAGCTTGATGTCACTTTGTGTTTGGATGGTCCTGAAGAGCTTGGATTGCATGAGTGGTACTCACTTCAGGGAATCACTACTCTAGCTTCTCACAGCCCAGCCTCACTCTTTGATTTGTTCTCCTGAAAACTTCAAGCAAATAAGTAATCTGACCCTAGGGTCTTTGCACATTGCACATTTAATATGCATATATTAAAATATCTTGCCTAAAATAGGCAAGAACTATTCTCATGGCTTTGAAAATTAAGTCACCTCACCAGAAATGTTCAATGCTGCAAGTCTTCAGGAGATAGACTAGAAATAGAGAAGAGAAGTAGAGAAATAGAATAGACTAGAAATAGACTAGGAAGCCCCAAAATAGGTCCACTTTTCTCTGTAACGATTCATTGTATGATAAAGTAAACATCACAGCACTGTACTTTTAAAAGAAGTTTAAAAACACCTTATTTGGAAGTAATTTCCAAATTACAGAGAAGTTACAAGATTAAGAATAATCAAAATGGGATAGTTAAATGGGTGGTGGGGATTAAGGAGTGTACATATTGTGATGAGCACTGACTGTATTATGTAAGTGTTGAAACACTATATTGTACCCTAACTGGAGTTAAAATGAAAACTGGAAAATAAAAAGAATAATCACAACAACACCTGTATACCCTTCACCTATGCACACCTTCTGTTGATATTTTATCTCACTTACTCCATTATTTGCTTTCTCTGTATCAAGGTTTCTCTGCCTCAACACTGTTGACATTAGAGGCCAGATCATTCTTTGTTATGAGGGCTGATTTGTGCATTTTAGGGTGTTTTGCATCCCTAGACTCCACCAACCAGATGCCAGGAGTAACCCCCACAAAAATGTGTCCAGACATGGCAAATGTCCTGGGAGGGGACAAATCACCCCCAGTTGAGAACCATAAATGTGGTATTTGCTTTGGGTTTTTTTTTGTTCCTTTGTTTTTTATTCTTTTAGGCTACTTCTGTCATGACTCTTCACCCGTAAATAGGTTGATTTGTGTTTCCTAACACTACAAATATTCTTTTAATAACCACAGTACAATAATCAATTTCAATAAATTTAACATTATAGTACATGTATCTAATCTGCCTTCTGTATTCCAGTTTTGTTAATTGATCCATTCTACCCTTATTTTATGCCATTATCCTTTATACCTTTATTTTTATAATATGCCATTACTTTTATACCATTATTTTTTATTTTTTCCTTTGTACCATCATTTTTCCTTCTATTAAAAGATCCAGTCTAGTATTGGTGCTGCATTTAATTGTCATGTCTGCAGTCTAAAAGAGAGATTTTTTCTTTAAATAAATAATATTGGGAGAACTGGTAAGAAATTTATAGGAACATCAATTTGAATCATAGCACTGTCAAAATATGACCTAAGTGAATTAAGTATTATATACAGAATGGCCATCAAATGTAAAAATAGAGGCAAATACAACCTTGAATGGTTTGTTGATACTATTCCAGTGCATGACTGAAGTGGTGTATTGAAGTATGTTGTCCTGCTCAGTAATGCAGAGTTCAGTGTTCTGTGTAAAGCTGTGGTAAGCCCAATAAATTAATGTGCCCAATTATCTGTTGCATACAGTTGTAGACATTTTCTGTCTCTGATTTTCACTGATTAAGACTGCATCTCTAACATAACCCAGAGTATATAATACAGAGGTTTAATCCGTAAAGGAGGAGGAAAAAAAACTTAGCTATATTTCCATGGTTTATGGCCTATGTATAAGAAAAATATTTTTACAACTTGAAAAAACGGAAGTATTTTAGATCTTAAAAGGATAAGAAATTTCTAAAGTTTGAAGTAATAAAAATGAAAAGTTTAACTTACTACAGTAAAAAAGTAAAATGGGGAAAAATTTACATCAAATATGACAGTAATTAATATGATGTAAGGAGTTTCTTAAATTGGTCAGAATAATATGAAAATCCCAGTAGATAAAATGACAGAGGGCAAAACTGACAATTTGTTCATAAGAAAACACATTTATTTCAGTAATATTTACCCTCATTTTCAATAAAATGCACATAAGCAACCTGATATAGTGTAATAAATACCTGTGTATTTAATAGATATTTCAAAACTAATAAGAATATTTGAAAAGATACCTGCTAACTATAACAAACTATAAATACATATTCTCTTTTTTTTTCTCAGCTTTTTGAAAATAGACATAAATTTTACAAAATAATAATTACAATAATGTATTATTGGGTTTGTGAAAGACCCAAGTAGCACAAAAAAAAAAAAAAAAAAACAGCGCAAAAAGAAAGAAGTAGGAATTGAGCTATAGAGGAGTAACACTGTATCTCACTGAGGTTAATTTAGTATCATTTTGAAAGGTATTCTGATAAGCCCTAGAGAAACCACTAAAAAAATAACAAAGAAGTGTGGTGAAAAAAACCAATAAGGAACTAAATTCTTATGCTGGAAAGATTCACTTAATGTAGGAGAAGGCAGTAAGTAAAGAATCAGGAACAAAAATGTAAAAAATAAAAAGTAAAATGGCAAACACACAACTAACAGTATCAATAAAAATATTTAATGTCAGTGAATAAAACAATCCAGTAAAAAGGCAGAGATTAGGAGCACCTGTATGTCTCAGTCTGACTCTTGATTTTGGCTCAGGTCATGATCTTGGAGGTGGGATTGAGCCTGGAATCACTTTGCACTCAGTGTGGAATCTGGTTGGGATTCTCTCTCTAACTCTCTCTCTGCTCCTCCCCCTACTCTCTCTCTCACTTTCTCTCTCTGAAATAAATAATTTCTTTTTTAAAGCAAAGATTGTCAGGCAGGATAAAGATCCAACTTATGCTTCTACACAAGACATTTTAGATTCAAAGATGTAAATGAATTGAAGGTAAAAGGAAGGAAAGGAAATATATTATGCAAACAATCCCATAAGAGAGTTGGAGAGGCTATCTATCAGACAAAGTAGATTGTAAAACAAAAAATATTATTCCTGATAGAGACATCTTGTAATGACAAAAGGTCAGTCCATCAGAAAGGTGTAACAATTATAAACAAATATGCACCTAAAAACAGAGCGTCAAAATATATGAAACATACCTGAATGAATAAAGAGTAACAGACAATTCAAGAATAATAGTTACGACTTTCAATACTCTACTTTCAATAATGGATAGAAAAACTAGGCAAAATATCAAGAAGGATATAGAAGACTTGAATGACACTATAAGCCAACCAGACAAAATAGACATCTGTAGAACACTCCACTCATCAAACAGTGGAATTCTCATTCTTCCCAAGTGTATATGGAACATTTTCCTGGATAGACCATATACTAGGCCATTAATGAAATCAGAAAGCAAAACCAGTGAAATTTGTGAAATTTACAAATAGTGGAAATTAAACAACTTATTACTAAATGACCAGTCGGTCAGAAAGAACCTCATAAGGGAAGTTAGAGGATACTTTGAGATGAATAAAAATGGGAGACACACATCAAATCTCACGTGACTCGGGTAAAGCCATACCTAGAGGGAAATTTATATCTGTAAATGCCTGCATTAAAAGGAAAAATGTGAAATCAACAACCTTTACAGGGCCAACTAAACCCAAAGGAGGTAGAAGGAAGGAAATAATAAAGGTTAGAGTAAATAAATGAAATAGAGATTAAAAATAAATACTGAAAAGCAGAAAAACCCAAGGATTGTCCTTAGAAAAGATTAACAAAATTGATAACACTTCAGTTAGACTGACAGAGAAGACAGATTACTAAAATCAAGAACAAAGAGGGGATATTGCCACCAACTTTACAGAAATTGGAATTATAAGCAAATACGATGAAAAACAGTATACCAACAAATTAGATAACTTAGATGAAATGACCATATTTCTAGAAAGACTCAAACTAATGAAAATGTTTTAAGAATAGAAAATCTGAATAGACTTAGAGAAAGTAGAGACTGAATTGGTAAAAAACAAAACAACTTCCAACGAAGAGAGGTTCAGGTAGAGGGGATTTCACTGATGAATTCTTTCAGATGTTTAAAGAAGAATTAATAAAATTCTTCACAAACTCTTCCCAAAAAATAGGAGAGATGGGACCTCTTCCCAACTCCATCAGGTAATACTATCTTGTAATGAAACCAAAGAAATCACCAGAAAGGAAAACTACAAACCAGTTCTCTTGTTAATATAGATGGAGGGTTCCTCAACAAAATACTAGCCAATTGAATTCAGCAATATATGAAAAGGATTATACACCCTGACTAAGCAGGATTTATCTCAAGAATGCAAGGTAGATTTAGCATCAGAGTAAATTAGTTAATATACATCATTGATCGAATAAAGGTTAAACATATCTCAACAGACACAGAAAAGTCATTTTATAAAATTCAACACCCCTTCATGATGAAAACAATCAATATGCTAGACATAGAGGGACCCCTGGGTGGCTTAGTTGGGTAAGCATCCAACTCTTCAGCTCAGGTCTTTAGCTCAGGGTTGTGAGTTTAATCCCTGCATTGGGTTCCACACTGGGCATGGAGACTACTTTAAAAAGTGCTAGAAATAAAGGGTAACTTCCTAAGCTGGCAGAGTATCTCTATGAAAACACCCCAGCTAACTTCATACTTAATGGTTAAGGAGTGGATGATTTCCCGCAGGGGATCAGGAACAAGACATATACTTTTGCCACTTGTATTCAGCTTTGTACCTTTGTATCTAAGGTTCAAGCCGATATAGTTGGGCAAGCAAATTGAATGAATGAGAATGAATTAAAAGACATCTTGATTGAAGGATGAATACCCAACCTTTGTATCAACATGGACGGGACTGGAAGAGATTATGCTGAGTGAAATAAGTCAGGCAGAGAGAATCAATTATCATATGATTTCACTTATTTGTGGAGCATAACAAATAACATGGAGGACATAGGGAGATGGAGAGGAGAAGGGAGTTGAGGGAAATTGGAAGGGGAGGTGAACCATGAGAGACTATGGACTCTGAAAAACAACCTGGGGCAGGGGGTGGGAGGTTGCGGAAGCCAGGTGGTGGGTATTAAGGAGGGCACATATTGCATGGAGCACTGGGTGTGGTGCAAAAACAATGAATTTTGTTACGCTGAAAAGAAATTTAAAAAAAAAAAGACATCTTGATCAGAAAGGAAGGAGTCAAACTATCTCTGTTAGCAGAGCTGACGTGATCTTATATATGGGAAATTCTAAGAAACTATTGGAACTGATAAGTTCAGCAAGGATGCAATTGTATCTGTATACAATAGCAGTGAGCAAGCCAAAAATGAAATTAAGAAAGCAATTCAGTTATAGTATAGTACCAAAACAAACAAAACACTTAAGAACACATTTTTAAAAAGAAGCACAAAACTTGTACTCTGAAGCCATAAAAACATATTTAAAATAAATTAATCCTAAATAAATGGTCCATATTCACATATCCCATATTCCAATATTAACAAGAATTAATATTGTTAAGATGATGATACTGCCTCATCTACAGGTTCAGTGCAATCAGAATCTTAGGGGGCTTATTTGAAATTGGGACAAGCTGATCTTAAAATTCATATAGAAATGCAAGAGACCAAGAATAGCCCAGTCATGATAAGTGAATACACAGTTGAAGGACTCACATTTCGTAATTTCAAAACATTTTATAAAACTACAGTAAGCAGAACAGTGTGGTACTGAGTTAAGGAGATGCACACACACACACACACACACACACACACACACACGCACACACACACATATATAATTTATATATATATATAAATAAAATTGAGATTCCAGAAATAAACGCTAACAGTTATAGTCAACAGATTTTTACAGGTGGTTAATGACAATTCAGTAAGGAAAGAATAGTCTTTTCAATAAGTGGTGCTGATATAACTGGGTATCCAAATTCAAATGAATGAAGTTATACTCCTACCTCACAATATATACAAAAATTAACTCAAAGGAGGTCAAGTACCTAAATTTAAATGCTTAAACTATAAAACTCTCGAAGGAAAGTTATAAATTTTTGTGACATTGGATTAGGCAATATTTTCCTAGATTTGACACCTAAAGCACAAGCACAAATTTATCTAAAATAGATAAATTTGGCATTATATAAATTTAAAACTTTTCTGCTTTAAAAAATCCCATCAAGAAAGTGAAAAGTCAGGAAAAAACAGTGTCACCAAAATGGTTATGGGAATCCACTCTCTGTCATCTCAGAAAGACTAATGATTAGACAGTTATCCATGAAGAGAAACATTTCTGGGAGAGCTCTGGGAGAGGGCTGGAGTCTGTTTAAGAAACTTCAGCAATACTTTAGAACAAAAAACGTGAAAATAACCACAAAAGAATAGAAAGAAGACAACTTCATTTTGCTTGCATCTTTCCTTTCCCCAAGCTGACATTACACAGCACCAGGAGGGAACTTCTCAACTGGAAAGAATTTCCCTTGCCAGGAAAGGAGGAACAGAGTGAGCAACCAGCTTTCCCAGCCTTTCAGGACATTGCCACAAGGTTCTGCTTTGGTTTCACTGCAAAAGCTGAGACAGAGGTGGCTAGGAGGAACAAGGCAGAAAAGGGATACCAGTAGCAGCCATGCAGTGAGAATGGTTGTGGCTCACTCACCTGCTCTGCAGACAAACCCAGCAGATTTTGCCACTGAAGAAGCCAATGGCAAGCACAGTTGCCACGGACACCTGGAGCTTTCATCAGCTTATACCCCAGAGGCATTCACATTCAGTGATACTAGCCATCAGAATCCCTCCTCATTCCACTTCCCACCCCACCATTGCCAGCTCCCAGGAACCACATGAGCATCCGTCCCAGAACTCTGTAGCTATATGAGTACAAGACATCAGCCTAGACTCCTCCAACTGACCAAGTGTGTGTTCAGGGTTAGCCTTTCCAGCTGTGCCCTTCCATACTATAGGGTGCCATGTGTGAGTTTGGGGCTAGCCTGTCCATTTGTGCCCTTCCATACTGTAAGTCTGAAATCTATCACCAACTTCCACTTCAGTCTGCATGTATGCAGGGGTACTACTCTGCAGCCATGACAGAATATGCTGACAACTGGAATCTTTGCAGCAGTCTGTTGGCCCGATTAGTCCTTACCATCTGTCACTGCCCTGCACCATTATGTTCACCTGAAGCTAGATCCTCCACTTTTGTACCTGCACACCTCCAGCTTGACCCCTATGACTGGTGTACAATATAGGCACACCAATAGCCAGGGCCCTTGTAGCTGTCAATGAGCTTGTAGTTGGCCCTGGCCTTTACTGCCTGTGTTAGGCCTGAGCACTATATCTGGATCCTGTGACTACACAGGCACATGCAGCTGGCCCCTGGCCCCTGCAGCCAGCCATGTGCACACCAGCCCTGGCCATCGCCACTGCCTGCCTGTGTGCTCTCATCCACAAGTAAAAGTCTTCAGTAAAGCTTCAGTAAAGCTGATACCATTGCCTAAGGTCTGGAAGAGGTGACAACATTTTCAAATGCACAGACACCTACACAAGGCTACAGGGACTCCTCCAAACAAATACAGAAACTTCTGGTTACTGGCCTCAAAGAAATACAGATCCAGGAATTGCCTGACCAAGAATTCAAAAATAGTTCCCTTAAAGATGCTATGAGAATACATATAAACAATTTAAAGACATTTGGAAAGTAACCCAAGAACAAAATGAGAAGTTCAAAAAAGAGGCAACCTAAAAAAGATCCAAACCAATTTTGGAGCTGAAGAATAAAATTGATGTACTGAAGAATTCAATAAAGAACCTCAACAGCACTCTTGACCAATAGAAGAAAGAAGTAGTTAGCTAGAAGACAGATCAGTTGAAATCATCTACTCAGAGGAGCAAAAAGCAAAAAGAATGAAGAAAGGCTATAGGACTATATATGGAAACAGTACCATTGTTGGAAAAAGAGAGGGAAAGGACTTAGAAAGCTTATTTAAATAAATAGTGGTTGATGGGGCACCTGCATGGCTCAGTGGGTTAAAGCCTCTGCCTTTGGCTTAGGTCCTGATCCCAGGGTCCTGGGATTGAGCCCCACATCAGGCTTACTGTTCAGCAGCGAACCTGCTTCCCCTTCTCTCTCTCTGCCTGCCTCTCTGCCTACTTGTGATCTCTGTCAAATAAATAAATAAAATCTTAAGAAAAAAGAATTTAAAAATAACACACACACACACACACACACACACACACACACACACACACACACACACAAATAAATAAATAAATAAATAGTGGTTGAGAGCTTCCTAAACCTGGGGAGAGATTTTGGACATCCAGGTTTTTGAAGCTCATAAGTCACCCCAAATTTTCAATCCAAAATGATCTTCACCAAGACATATTATAATAAAACTACTTTAAGAACAGCAAGAAGGGGGTGCCTGGATGGCTCAGTTGGTTAAGCATCTGCCTTCCACTCCGGTTATGATCCCAGGGTCCTGGGATCAAGCCCCATGTTGGACTCCCTGCTCACCAGAAGAGTCTGCTTCTCCCTTTCCCTCCCTACTCTTGTGTGCACTCTCTCTCTCTCTCTCTCTCACTTCTCTCTCAAATAAATAAATAAAAATCTTGAAATAAAGAAGAAAGAAAAAAAAAAACAACAGCAAGAGAAAAAAGATTCTCTCACAAGAGGAAACTCCCATATTATCATCAGATTTCTTACAAAAGACCTTGTAAGCCAGGAGGTAATGGGATGGTATATTCAAAGTGTTGAAAGAAAGAAACTGTATAGCAAGAATACTTTACCCAGCAACGTTTCCTTCAAAATTAAAAAGAGATAAAGACTGTGCAGAAGCTTTTTATTTGGATACCAATAGTTTATTTTTCCTTTTGTTACCTTTGTCTCAGGAGACATATCTAAAAAAATGTTGCTGTGGCCAATGTCAGAAATGTTACTGCCTATGCTCTCTTTTAGGATTTTTATGGTTTCATAAATGGTTTCAGGTTTAAATGGTTTCAGGTTGCACATTAGGTCTTTAATCCATTTTGAGTTTATTTTTGTGTATGGTGTAAGAAAGTTGTCTAGTTTCTTTCTTTCTTTCTTTCTTTCTTTTTTTTTTTTTTTTTTTTTTGCATAGAGCTGATCATTTTAAAAAAGATTTTATTTATTTATTTGACAGAGAGAGCAAGGGAGGGAACACAGGCAGGGGGAGTGGGAGAGAGAGAAGCAGGCTTCCCTCTGAGCAGGGATCCTGACAGATCCTGAGGGATCCTGACGCAGGGCTTGATCCCAGGATTCTGGGATTATGACCTGAGCCAAAGGCAGATGCTTAAGACTGAGCCACCCAAGTGCCCCTGATCAGTTTTTCCATAGAGAACAAACTGATGGCTACCAGATGGAATGTGGGTGGGGGAATGACTTAAATTGGTGGTGTATATTAAGGAGTGTACTTGTGATGAGCACTTAGCAATGCATGGAATTGTTGAACAAATATATTGTACACCTGAAGCTAATATAACACTGTATGTTAACTATACTGGAATTAAAATTTTTCAAAAAGAGATAAAGACTTTACCTGATGAACAATAGGTAAAGGAGTTCATCACCACTAGACCTGCCTTATAAGAAATTCTGAAAGTTCTTCAGCCTGAAATGAAATGGTGCTAGTTAGTAACATGAAGATATATAACATATGGGTAAAGGTAAGCAGATAGTCGGATTCAGTATATTCTACTACTGTAATATGGTGGTGTGTTAATACTAACTTCAGTATACTGGTTAAAGGACAAAAATATTAAAAATAACCATAACTACAATGATTTGTTAGTTGATACACAGTATAAAAAGTTGTAAATTGTGCCGGCAAAAACAAAACACAGGTAGTAAAAGGATAGAGTTTTTGTATGGGATTAAAGTCAAATTGCTATCGTTATAAAATAGACTGTTAAAAGTATAAGCTGTTTTCTGTATGCCTCACGGTAAACATGAAGTGAAAGCCTACAGTGGATTCACACAAGATAAAGACAAGGGAATCAAAGTATATCACTATAGCAAACCATCAGTTCAGTTCATGAAGGAAGATAGAAAAATTTTAAGTTAGGAACAAGGGAACCACAAACAACCAGAAAACAATGAATTAGATGACATTAGTAAGTCCTCACCTATCAATAATTACTCTAAATGCATGTGGTGTGAATTTTCCAATCAAAAGACAAAGATTAGGTGGGTGGGTAAAAAAAACAGGACCCTACATTATACTGCCTACAATAAACTCAGTTCATCTTTAAGGACACACATAGGCTCAAAGCAAAGAGATGGAAAAAGCTATTCCAAGCAAGTAGAAACCAAAAGGGAACAGGGATAGCTATACTTGGACAAAATAGACTTTAAGTGAAATATGGCAATAATGGATAAAGGACAAAATAGACTTTAAATGAAATATGGTAATAAAGGACAAAGACGTAATGATCAATTCATCAAGAAGATATAACAGTCATATATGCACCCAGCATCAGAGCACCTAAATATATTAAGCAGATACTAACAGATACAATGGGAGACAATCCAGCAACACAGTAATAGTAGGGGACTTTAATGTCAAACTTTCAGTAATGGATAGATCATTCCAGCAGAAAATCAAAAGGGAAACATGAGACTTGAAACACACTTTAGACCAAATGGACCTAAGAGACATACACAGAACATTCTATCCAACAACAGGAGAGTACACATTCTTCTCAAGTGCACATGGAACATTCCCCAGGATAGATAAAGTTATAGGTCACTGAAGAAGTCTTAGCAAATTTAAGAAGGTTGAGATCATGCCAAGTATCTGACTATAATGGTACTGAATTAGAAATCAATAATGGGAAAGGGGCAGGAAAATTCACAAATATGTGAAGATGAAATAACACCTAAACAACCAAGGGTCAAAGAAGAAATCTAAAGGGAAATAAAATGATCTTGAAACAAATAAAAATGGAAATTCAACATATTAAAACCTATGGGATCCTGCAAAAGCAATTCTAAAAGGGAAGTTTATAGTGATAAATGCATGTTTTAAGAAAAAAATTATCTAAACCTAACTTTACACCTCAAGGAATGAAGAGAAAGAACAAGGTAAACCCAGTATAGTCAAAAGGTAGGAAATAAAAAAGATCAGAAATAGAGACCAGAAAAACAATAGAGAAGATTAATGAAACTAGGAGCAGCTTTTAAAAAAGATAATATGGACATAGCTTTAGTTAGATTAAGAAAAAGGAAAGAAGACTCAAAATTAGGAATGAAAGAGACCTTACAAGAGATACCACAGAAATACAAAGGATCATAAAGCACTACTATGAACAATTATATGGCAACAAATTGAACAGCCTAGAAGAAATGGATAAATTCCTAAAAATATACAACCTACCAAAGACTGAATAATGAAGAAACAAAATCAGAATAGACCAATAATAAGTAAGGAGATGGAGTCAGTAATAAAAAACTAATGAAGAAAAGCCCAGGGGCGCCTGGGTGGCTCAGTGGGTTAGGGCCTCTGCCTTTGGCTCAGGTCATGATCCCAGGGTTCTGGGATCAAGCCCTACATCAGGCTCTCTGCTCGGCAGAGAGCCTGCTTCCTCCTCTCTCTCTGCCTGCTTCTCTACCTACTTGTGACCTCTGTCTGTCATATAAGTAAATAAAATCTAAAAAAAAAAAAAAAAAGAAAGAAAAAAGAAAAGCCCAGGACCAGATGGCTTTGTGAGTGAATTATGACAAATGTTTGAAGAAGAATTAATGCCAGTCCTTTTCAAATTCTTCCAAAAAACTGAAGAGGAGAGAACACTCTAAGCTCATTTTATGAGCCGGCATTACCCTGATACCGAGGTTGGATAAAGACACTACAAGAAAAGACAACTAACTACCAATATCCCTGACGCGTTTATTCTCAATTCGTCAACAAAAATTCTCAACAAAATATTAGCAAGCCAAATTTAGTAGTATATTAAAAGAATCATACATCATCATCAGGTTGGGATTTATCTGTGCGATGCAAGCATGGTTCAACATATGAATACTAATACATGTCATATACCACACTAATACAGTGAAAGATCAAAATTAAATTTCATCTCAGTACATGCAAAAAATCTTGATAAAAATCAACATCATTTCATGGTAAGAAGCTCTTAACAAACTGGATATAGAGGTAACATATCTCAACATAGTAAGGGCCATACATGACAAGCTCACAGCTAACATAATCAGCAGTGAGTGTTTGAAAACTTTCCTCTAAGATCTAAGACAAGTGTGCCCACTCTCACCACTCCTATTAAACATAGTACTAGAAGTCCTAGTCAGTGGACTTAGGCAAGAAAAAAGAAAGAAAAGGCACCTGAATCAGAAAATGAGAATTAAAATTTTCTTTGTTTGAACATGACATGATCTTATATACAGAAAATCCTAAAGACTCCACCAAAACATTGTAAGAACAGATATAAAAAATTCAGTAAAGTTTCAGGATAGAGAAATCAGTTGTGTTTCTCTACATTAACAACAAAATACCTGAAAAACAAATAAAACAATTCTGTTCACAGTAACATCAATAAAATCCTGAGGAATCAATTTCATCAAGGAGGTGATCTGTACACTGAGAGCTACAGGAATTTTTTAAAGATTATTTGTTTGTCAGAGAGAGAGAGAACACAAGCAGGTGAGTGGCAGGCAGAGGGAGAAGTGGGCTTCCCACTGAGCAAGAAGCTTGATGCGGGATTTGATCCCAGGACTCTGGGATCATGACCCAAGCCAAAGGCAGATGCTTCACTGACTGAGCCACCCAGGCATCCCCAGAGTTTTTTAAAATTAAAATTGACCTGCAACGTTATATTAGTTTCAAGTACACAACATAAATGATTCAACATTTCTATAAATTACACAGTGCTCATCACAATAAATGTAGTTACCCTCTGTCACCATTTATTACAGTCTTACAGACCATATTTCCTATGCTCTACTTTTCAACCCTGTGGTTTATTTTATAACTAGAATTTTAATCTTAATCCCCTTCACCTATTTCACCTATCTCTCCACACCCCCTGTCCCTCTGGCAACCACCAGATTGTTCTCTGTGTTTATGAACCCCCAGGGTTTTGTGTGCTTTGTTGTTTGTTCATTTTGTGATTTAGATTCCACATGTAAATGACATCATACAGTATTTGTCTTTCTTTGTCTGACTTTTTCACTTGGCATAGTATTCTCTAAGTCCATCCATGTTGTCACAAATGGCAAGATTTTGTTCTTCTTGTGGCTGGGTAATATTCTATTGTGTGTGTGTATGTGTACATACACATACCATTCCTTCTTTATCCAATCATCTATCCATAAGGACTTAGGTTCTTTCCATATCTTGAACTTAAAAATAATTCTGCAGGGGCGCCTGGGTGGCTCAGTGGTTTAAGCCTCTGCCTTTTGGCTCAGATCGTGATCTTGGGATCCTGGGATTGAGCCTCACATTGGGCTCTCTGCTCAGTGGGGAGCCTGCTTCCTCTTCTCTCTCTCTCTCTCTGCCTGCCTCTCTGCCTGCTTGTGATTTGTCTGTCAAATAAATAAATAAAAATCTAAGAAAATAATAATAATTCTGCAATGACATGATACTTTATATGGAAAACCCAAAATACTCCACCCCCAAACTACTGGAAGTCATACAGAAATTCAGTAATGTGGCAGGATACAAAATCAATGTACAGAAATCCGTTGTTTTCTTATACACTAACAGTGAAAATAGAGAAAGGGAAATTAGAGAATCAATTCCACTTACTATAGCACCAAGAACCATAAGATACCTGGGAATAAACCTAACCAAATAGGTAAAGGATCTGTACTCGAGGAACTACAGAACACTCATGAAAGAAATTGAAGAAGACACAAAAAGATGGAAGAGCATTCCATGCTCATGGATTGGAAGAATAAACATTGTTAAAATGTCTATACTATCTAGAGCAATCTATACTTTCAGTGCCATCTTGATCAAAATTCCACCAGCATTTCTCAAAGAGCTGGAACAAACAATCCTAAAATCTATTTGGAACCAGAAGAGACCAAATTGCTAAGGGAATGTTGAAAAAGAAAAACAAAACTGGGGCATCACGTTGCCTGATTTCAAGCTTTACTACAAAGCTGTGATCACCAAGACAGAATGGTACTGGCACAAAAACAGGCACATAGACCAGTGGAACAGAGTAGAGAGCCCAGATATGGACCCTCAACTCTATGGTCAAATAATCTTTGACAAAGCAGGAAAACATATCCAGTGGAAAACAGTCTCTTCAATAAATGGTGCTGGCAAAATTGGACAGCTATGTGTAGAAGAATGAAACACGACCATTCTCTTACACCATACACAAATACAAACTTGAAATGGATAAAAAGCCTCAATGTGAGTCAGGAATCTATCAAAATCCTAGAGGAGAACATAGGCAATAACCTCTTCAACATCGGCCACAGCAACTTCTTTCAAGATATGTCTCCAAAAGGCAAAGGAAACAAAAGCGAAAATGAACTTTTGGGACTTCCTCAAGATCAAAAGCTTCTGCACCACAAAGGAAACCATCAACAAAACAAAGACACAAACCACGGAATGGGAGAAGATATTCGCAAATGACACTACAGACAAAGGGCTGATATCCAAGATGTATAAAGAACTCAAACTCAACACAAACAAACAGATAATCATGTTAAAAAATGGGCAGAAGGGGCGCCTGGGTGGCTCAGTGGGTTAAGCCGCTGCCTTCGGCTCAGGTCATGATCTCAGAGTCCTGGGATTGAGCCCTGTATCGCGCTCTCTGCTCTCTAGGGGAGCCTGCTTCCTCCTCTCTCTCTGCCTGCCTCTCTGCCTGCTTGTGATCTCTCTGTCAAATAAATAAATAAATAAAATCTTTAAAAAAAAAATGGGCAGAAGACATGAACACACACTTCTCCAAAGAAGACATACTAATGGCTAACAGACACATAAAAAATGTCCATCATCACTAGCCATCAGGGAGATTCAAATCAAAACCACATTGAAATACCACCTTACACCAGTTAGAATGGCCAAAATCATCAAGACAGTAAACAACGAGTGTTGGAGAGGATGTGGAGAAGGGAACCCTCTTACATTGTTGGTGGGAATGCAAGTTGGGGCAGCCACTTTGGAAAACAGTGTGGAGATTCCTTAAGAAATTAAAAGTAGAGCTAGGTTATGACCCTGCAATTGCACTATTGGGTATTTACCCCAAAGACACAGATGTAGTGAAAAGAAGGGCCATCTCTACCCCAATGTTCACAGCAGCAATGGCCACAGTTGCCAAACTGTGGAAAGAGCCAAAATGGCCTTCAGCGGAGAAATGGATAAAGAAGATATGGTCCATATATACAGTGGAGTATTATGCCTCCATCGGAAAGGATGAATACCCAGCTTTTGTATCAACATGGATGGTACTGGACGAGATTATGCTGAGTGAAATAAGTCAAGCAGAGAGAGTCAAGTATCATGGTTTTGCTTATTTGTGGAACATAAGGAATAACACGGAGGACATTGGAAATGGAGAGGAGAAGTGAGTTGGGAGAAATTGGAGGGGGTGACCAACCATGAGAGACTGTGGACTCTTGAGAAAAAAACTGAGGGTTTTGTAGGGGAGGGGGGGGGGGAGTTGGGAGAACGTAGTGTTGGGTATTATGGAGGGCATGTATTGTATGGCACACTGGGTGTGGTGCATAAACAATGAATTTTGGAACAGTGAAAAAAAATAAAATAAAACTTAAAAAAATTCTGCATTGAAGTACACATATCTTTTGAATTAGTGTTTTCCTTTTATTTGGGTGAATACCCAGCAGTGGAATTATTGAATCATAAGATAGTTCTATTTCTCATTTTTGAGGAACCTCCATACTGTTTTCCATAGTGGCTGCACTAATTTACAATCCACCAAAAGTACATGAAGAGTTCCCCTTCCTCCTTATGAACACTAAGTTTTTCTTGTCTTTTTTTAAAATTTAAAATCAGTTAAATAACATATGGTGTATTCTTAGTTTCAGAGGTAGAGTTCAGTGATTCATCACTTGCATATAATACCCAATGCTCATTATGACAAGTGCCCTCCTTAATGCCCATCACCCATTTACCCCATTCCTCCACCTGCCTTCCCTCCAGCAACCCTCCGTTTGTTTCCTATAGTTAAGAGTCTCTTATGGTCCCTTTCTAATTTTGTCTTACTTTATTTTTCCTTCTCTTCCCCTATGTTCATCTGTTTTGTTCCTTAAATTCCACATATGAGTGAAATCATCTGATACTTGTCTTTCTCTCACTTATTTCAAATAGCATACCTTCTAGTTCCACCCGCGTTATTGCAAATGGCAAGATTTCAGTCTTTTTGATGCCTAATACAATTTCAGTGTATATATATACACATCTTCTTTATCCATTTTTTATTGGTGGGCATCTGGTCTATTCCCATGTTTTGGCAATTGTGGACATTGATGCTATAAACATTGGGGTGTGTGTGCCCCTTCGAATCACTATGTTTGTATCCTTTGGATAAATATCTAGTAGTGCAATTGCTGGGTCATAGGGTGGCTCTATTTTTAACTTTTTGAAGAACCTCCATACTGTTTTCCAGAGTGGCTGCACCACGTTGCATTCCCAACAATAGTGTGATAGGGTTCCCTTTTCTCCACATCCTCACCAGCATCTGTTGTTTTCTGAGTTGTTAATTTTAGCCATGCTGACTAATGTGATGTATCTCATTCTGGTTTTGATTTTTATTTCCCTGATGTTGAGTGATGTTGAGCATTTCTTCCTGTATCTATTGATTTGGTCAAATTTCCTGTATTTGTCGACCATTTGGTCTCCAAAACACATTTTGGAGAAATGTGTTTTCTTCATGTCTTCTGCCCATTTCTTCACTGGATATTCTGCTTTTTGTTTTGTTTTGTTTTGTTTTTATTTTGGGTTTTTTGTTGTTGTTGTTGTTATTACTGTTGTTTGTTGGTTGGTTTTTTGTTGGGGGGAGTGTTGAGGTTAATAAGTTACAGATTTTGGATACTAGTCCTTTATTTGATAAGACAAGGAAAATATCTTCTCCCATTTGGTAGGTTGCCTTTTAGTTTTATCAACTGTTTCCTTTGCTATGCAAAAGCTTTTTATCTTGATGGAGTCCCAGTTGTTCATTTTTGCTTTTGTTTCCCTTGCCTTTGAAGATGTATCTAGCAAGACATTGCTACAGCCGAGATCAAAGAAGTTGCTGCCTATGTTCTCTAGTATTTTGAAGATTGCTTGTCTCACATTTAGCCATCCATTTTGAGTTTATTTTTGGGTATGGTGTAAGAGAGTGGTCCAGTTTCATTCTTCTGTATGTGGCTGTCTAATTTTCCCAACACCATTTGTTAAAGAGACTGTCTTTTTTTCCATTGGATATTCTTTCCTGCTTTGTCAAAGATAAGTTAACCATAGAGTTGAGGGCCCATTTCTGGGTTTTCTATTCTGTTCCACTGATCTATAGGTCTGTTTTTGTGCCAGTACCATACTGTTTTTATGACTATAGCTTTGTAATACAGTTTAAAGTCTGGATTTATGATGCTTCCACCTTTGATTTTCTTTTTCAACATTCTTGCCTCTCTTCTTTCACTCATGGCAGCCAATTACCACTTTGGCATAGCCTTCCCATCAACCCAGGCTCTCCTCTTTCTCTATCTGAGAGCCTCCCACTCCTCTGGTTTCCACCTAATGTGCCATTATGTGTAACCCCTCAAATGAACACCCAGTTGTGTATTCTGATATATTTTGTTGGTTCTTTTAGGGATGTTGTTTATTTCTCCAAGAACATTCGCAAGGTGTCCTTGAGGACCAGGCTATTTAGAGATAGACACAAAATGGTATAAGTAAAAGGAACTTTGGCTTTATGTTGTATCATTACCATGATTTCGTCTCTTCTTAGCCTTGTGGCTTTGGGTTCAGTGCATATCCTTTTTGAGGCTGTCTCTTTATCTGTAAAATGAGGATTAAAAAGGAAATAATCCCGTATATCTACTGTGCCCTCTTGGTGGATATTTGTGTTCCCTGAGTGCCTTTGGCAAAGACAACAACAAAGTGACAGTTACTAGTCCCATGATTACTAAAAGCCTAGAATTTCCAATTCATACTGCATACTAATGTTACATGGGGAATTAAGAAACATATTATGAATCTTTTTTCTAAAGAGAATTTATTTTATTTATTTTTTAAAAAAGATTTTATTTATTTACTTGACAGAGATCACAAGTAGGCCGAGAGGCAGGCAGAGAGATAGAGGGAAGCAGGCTCCCTGCTGAGCAGAGAGGCCGATGTGGGGCTCGATCCCAGATATTATCCCTGAGATAATGACCTGAGCCGAAGGCAGCGGCTTAACCCATTGAGCCACGCAGGCACCCCCATATTATGAATCTTAAGATTATAGAAGTTTTAAAAGGAATACTTTTTTTTTTATATTATAAAAGTAATGTGACCACATTTTTAAAGATTGGGATATTGGGGCACCCAGGTGACTCAGTCATTTAAATGTCCAATGCTTGATTTTGGCTCAGGTCATGACCTCAGCATTGTGAGATCAAGCCCCAATGTGGGCTCTGCACTGGGTGTGGAGCCTTCCTAAGAAGGGACTGTCATGATAAAATCAGACCACTAAATGAGAAAAATATGCAGCCAAGAATACTGTATCCAGCTAGCCTGTTGCTGAAAATAGGAGAAATAAAAAGCTTTAATAAATAAATTTAATAAATTAAAAGCAGGACAAACAAAAACTAAAAGAATTTGCAAACACCAAACCAGCCCTACTGTCCCTTCCTCCCTCCTTCCTTTCCCCCTTCCTTCCCTCCCTTTCTGCTCCCCCACCTCTCTCTTTACAAAAAGTGTTATAGAAGAGAAAAACTATCAATGACTCACACATACAATTACTATTAGCATTTTGGTTTTTTCCCTTTTTGTGTGTGCATTTTATCAATTTATTTTAACTTAAGTGTTTTCATCATGAATGACTTGTAATTATTTTAAGTTTTTATATCTACTTGCCCACTTAACATAGTTTGATTGTTTGCTTTCATTTTTTTTATTTTAAAAAATATTTATTATAGAAAGAGCAGGAGAGTAGAGAGAGGAACAGAGGAAGAGAGAATCTCAACAAAACTGCACTGAATGGGGAACCTGAGGGAGGGCTTGATCTAACAACCCTGAGATCATGACCTGAGTCGAAACCAATAGGTGGATGCTCAACCAGCTCTGCCACTCAGGCACCCCAATTGTTTGCTTTTAAAAATAAGGAAGGGCAGATTGGAGCAGGATGGTAGAGGAGTAGAAGACCTTAATTGCTTCTGGTCCCAGAAACTCAGCTAGATCGTTACCAAACCATTCTGAACACCCACAATCTCAACAGGAGATTGAAGAAAAGAATAGCAACAATTCTATGAACAGAAAAGCGACCACTTTCTGTCAGGTAGGACACGTGGAGAAGTGAATCTGAGGCAATATACAGGAAGATAGACCGCGGCAAGGAGGGAGCCTCCCTTAGCCGGCTTCCAGCAAGTGATAGAGCAGTGCAGCACAAAATCGGAGCTTTTATAAGTCTGCTCCACTCAGGGACGTTGCTCCAGAGGCTCAGCAGAGGGTAGTGCCCTTGCTGAGACAGTGTGGTCTCAGGTCCCTTGGGGGTCACAGAAAGACCAGGGGTCCCTGAATGCAGCACAGTTCCCAGGTATTGGAGCGGGGAAGCTGGCTGCAGAGATAGAGCCAAGGAGTGGGCTCTCAGCTCAGAGTTGCCAAAACCGTGAACCCCAGCACAGTTGCGCCACTGCTTTTTGAGCAGTGACCCCACAAGTGGCAGATCCAGGGAGACTCCCCCTTCCTCCACTAGGAGGAGTGGTGTGGAAGCACACTGCCAGAATCTCAGAAGCTCTTGGTCAGGTGAACATGGAATGCAGGAACACAGCTGGAGACCAGGGAGATAGGTCTGATTAACTGCTTTTCTCTCAGAGCTCACTTAAGAGGGGGCCTCGAGCTCTTGGCTCCTCTAGGGCTGGAGATTGGGAAGCTGCCATTTTCATTCTTGTCCTCCAAAGCTGTACAGAAAGCGTTCAGGGAACAAATGCTACCAAGAGCAAAACTGAGCAGATTACTTAGCCTGGCCCCTGGCAAGGGTGATGCAATTCCACCTCAGGCAAAGACATTTGAGAATCACTGCAACAGGCCCCTCCCCCAGAAGATGAGCAAGAACACATCCAGCCAAGACCAAGTTTACTGATCAATGAGAACTGCAAAACATCAATGCTAGGGGAATATAGCACATAGAATTCATGGTTTTTTTTCCCCATGATTCTTTAGTCTTTCAGAGTTTAATTTTTAAAATATTCATTATTTTTTCTTCTTTTTCTATTTTGTTTAATTTTTCTTCCTTCCTATTTTAACTATCTTATCAATACCTTTTTAAAAATATTTTTTTAATTTTCATTTTTATAGTCATATTCTATCCCTTCATTGTATTTAACCTTATTTTTTCTATATATATAAGTTTTTCTTTCTTTAAAATTTTGGGATACAGTTTCGTCTGTTAAGAAGAACTTTGGTCTGTTAAGACCAAAATATACCTTAAATCTAGCATATGGCTTTGTTTTGGTTTCCAGCCTGATCACATTCTCTCTCTCTCTTTTTTTTTTTCTTTTTTCAACCAACTTCTTATCAATTACTCTTTTAAAATCTTTTTAAAATTTTCATCTTTTTAGTCATATTCCATCCCTTCGTGTTTACCCTTATTTTTGTATATATGTAAGTTTTTCTTTCTTTACAATTTTGGGAGGCAATTTCTTCTAACAGACCAAAATGCACCTAAAATCAAGTGTGTGGCTCTGTCCTATTCATCAGCCTAATCATATATTCATATAATTGGATACATGACATATTTTCACATATATGGTAATATATAATATAATAGATAACATTGTAATATAATATGATATATTATATATATAAATATATGTATATGTATATTTATATTTCTTTTTTTTCCCCCATCTCCCCCTAGTTTCATGCCTCTTCTGATTTGGTTAGTGTATATTTTTCTGGGGTCGTTGTTACCCTTTTAGCATTTTGTTCTCTCATTCATCTGTTCTTCTCTAGACAAAATGACAAGGTGGAACAACTCACCTCAAAAAAAAAAAGAACAAGAGGTAGTACTGACTGTGATTGATCTAATCAATATGGACATTAGTAAGATATCAGAATAGAGTTCAGAACAACGATTATAAAGATGCTAGCTGGGCTTGAAAAAAGCATAGAAAATAGAGAATCCTTTTCTGGAGAAATAAAATCCCTTTCTGGAGAAACAAAAGAACTTAAATCTAACCAAGTTGAAATTAAAAAAGCTATTTATGAGGTGCAATAAAAAAATGGAGGCTCTCACTGCTTGGATAAATGAGGTAGAAGAAAGAATTAGTGATACAGAAAGACCAAATGATGGAGAATAAAGAAGCTGAGAAAAAGAAAGATAAATAACTACTGGATCATGAGGGTAGAATTCGAGAGATAAGTAATACCCTAAGATGAAACAATATTAGAATAATTGGGATCCCGGAAGAAGAAAGAGAGAGAGGGGCAGAAGGTATATTGGACCAAATTATAGTGGAGAACATCCCTAATTTGGGGAAGTAAATAGGCATCAAAATCCAGGAGGCACAGAGAACCCCCATCAAAATCAATAAAAATAGTTCATCACCCTGTCATATAATAGTAAAATTTATAATCTTCAGAGACAAAGAGAAAATCTGGAAAGTAGCTTGGGACAAGAGGTCTGTATCCTACAATGGTAGAAATATTAGATTGGCAGCAGACCTATCCACAGAGATCTGGCAAGCTGGAAAGGACTGTCATGATATAATCAGACCACTAAATGAGAAAAATATGCAGCCAAGAATACTGTATCCAGCTAGCCTGTTGCTGAAAATAGGAGAAATAAAAAGCTTTAATAAATAAATTTAATAAATTAAAAGCAGGACAAACAAAAACTAAAAGAATTTGCAAACACCAAACCAGCTCTACAGGAAATATTGAAAGGGGTTCTTCCTAAGCAAAGAGAGAACCTAAAAGTAACAAAGACCAGGAAGGAACAGAGACAATATACAGTAACAGTCACCTTACAAACAATTCAATGGCACTAAATCCATATCTTTCAATAGTTACCCTGAATGTAAGTGGGCTAAAATGCCCCAGTCAAAAGACACAGGGTATCAGATTCGATTAAAAAAAAAAAAAAAAAAGACCCATCGATATGCTGTCTGCAGGAGACTCATTTTAGACCCAAAGACACTTCCAGATTTAAAGTGAGGGGGTGGAAAACAAATTACCATGCTAATGGACATCAAAAGAAAGGTGAGGTGGCAATCCTTATATCAGACAAATTAGATTTTAAGCCAAAAACTATAATAAGAGATGAGGTAGGACACTATATCATACTTAAAGGGAGTGTCCAACAAGAAGGTCTAACAATTTTAAATATCTATGCTCCTAATATTAGAACAGCTAATTATATAAGCCAATTATTAACAAAAGCAAAGAAAAACATTGACAATAATATGATAATAGTAGGGGACTTTAACACTCCCCTCACTGAAATGGACAGATCATCTAAGCAAAACATCAACAAGGAAATAAAGGCTTTAAATAACACAGTGGACCAGATGGTCATTACAGACATAGTCAGAACATTCCATTCCAAAGCAACAGAATACACATTCTTCTCTAGTGCACATGGAACATTCTCCAGAATAGATCACATCCTGGGTCACAAATCAAGTCTCAACTGGTACCAAAAGACTGGGATCATTCCCTGCATATTTTCAGACCACAATGCTTTAAAACTAGAACTCAGTCACAAGAGGAAAATTGGAAGTTACTCAAATACATGGAGGCTAAAGAGCATCCTACTAAAGAATGAATGGGTCAACCAGGAAATTAAAGAAGATTTGAAATAATTCATGGAAACAAATGAAATTGAAAACACAACTGTCCAAAATCTTTGGGATGCAGGAATAGCAGTCCTAAGAGGGAAGTATATAGTAATAAAAGGCTTTCTCAAGAGATAAGAAAGGTCTCAGATACACAACCTAACCCTACACTGAAAGGAGTTGGGGAAAGAACAGCAAATAAAGCCTAAGCTCAGCAGGAGAAGAGAAATATTAAAGATTGGAGCAGAAATAAATTCAATAGAAACCAAAAGAACAGTAGGACAGATCAACAAAACTAGGAGCTTGTTCTTTGAAAGAATTAATAAGATTGATAAACCCATAGCCAGATTTATCAAAAAGAGAAGAGAAAGGACCCAAAGTAATAAACTCATGAATGAAAGAGAAGAGATCACAACCAGCACCAAGGAAATAAAAACAATTATAAGAACATATTATAGACAAGTATACACCAGCAAATTAGATAATCTAGTAGAAATGGATGCATTCCTAGAGGCGTATAAACTACCAAAACTGAACCAGGAAGAAATAGAAAACCTGAACAGACCTATAACCAGCAAGGAAATTGAAGCAGTAATCAAAAATCTCCCAACAAAATGCTCAGGGCTAGGTGGCTTCCCAGTGAAATTCTACCAAACATTTAAAGAATTAATACTTGTTTTCCTGAAACTCTTCTAAAATAGAAAACAGAAATGGAAGGAAAGCTCCTAAACTCATTTTATGAGGCCAGGAGTACCTTGATCCCAAAACCAGACAAAGACCCCATCAAAAAGGAGAATTACATACTAATATCCCTGATGAGTATGGATGCAAAAATTCTCACCAAAATACTAGCCAATAGGATACAGCGGTACATTAAAAGGTTGTGGGATTTATTCCTGGGTTGCAGGCTTGGTTCAACATCTGCAAAGTTGGCTCAACATCCGCAAAACAATCTATGTCATACAATACATTAATAAAAGAAAGAACAAGAATTTATGATAGTCTCAATAGATGCAAAAAAGCATTTGACAAAGTACAGCATCCTTTCTTGATTAAAACTCTTCACAGTGTAGTGATAGAGGGTACATAACTCAATATCATAAAAGCAGTTTATGAAAAACTCACAGCAAATATCATTCTCAATGGGGAAAAAGACTGAGAGCTTTTCCCCTAAGGTCAGAAACAGCAGGAATGTCTACTATCACCACTACTGTTCAACATAGTACTAGAAGTCCTAGCCTCAGCAACCAGGCAACAAAAAGAAATAAAAGGCATCTGAATTGGCAAAGAAGAAGTCAAGCTCTCACTCTTTGCAGATGACATATCCTTTATGTGGAAAACCCAGAAGACCCTATCCCAAAACTGCTAGACTCATACAGGAATTCAATAAAGTGTCAGTATACAAAATCAATACATAAAAATGAGTTGTATTTCTATACACCTACAGCAAGATAGAAGACAGAGAAATTAAGGAGTCGATCCCATTTACAATTGCACCCAAAACTATAAGATACCTAGAAATAAATCTAACCAAAGAGGCAAAGAATCTATACTCAAAAAGCTATAGAATACTCATGAAAGAATTTGAGGAAGACACAAAGAAATATAAAAACGTTCCAAGCTCATGGGTTGAAAGAACAAATATTGTGAAAATGTCTGTACTACCTAGAGCAGTCTACACATTTAAGGCGATCCCTATCAAAATACCATCAACTTTTTTCAAAGAAATTTAACAAATAATTCTAAATTTATATAGAACCAGAAAAGCCCCCACCTAGCCAGAGGAATGTTGAAAAAGAAAACCAAAGCTGGCGGAATCACAATTCCAGACTTCAAGCTATATTACAAAGCTGTCATCATCAAGACAGTTTGGTACTGGCATGAGAACAAACACATAGATCAATGGAACAGACTATAGAGCCCAGAAAATTGGGAAAATTGGACAGCCACTTGCAGAAGAATAAAACTGGGGAATTTCCTTACACCACATGCAAAAATAGACTCAAAGTGAATGAAAGACCTCAATGTGAGATAGGAGTCCATCAAAATCCTTGAGCAGAACACAGGCAATAACCTCTTCGACCTCAGCTGCAGCAGCTTCTTCCTGGACACATTGCCAAAGGCAAGGAAAGCAAGGGCAAAAATGAACTATTGGGACTTCATCAAGATAAAAATCTTTTTCACAGCAAAGGAAACAGTCAAGAAAACCAATAGACAACTGACAGGATGGGAGAAGATATTTGCAAATGACATATCAGATAAAGGGCTGGTATCCAAAATCTATAAAGAACTTATCAAACTCAATACCTAATGAACAAATAATTCCATCAACAAATGGGCAGAAGACATGAACAGACATTTCGGCAAAGAAGACATCCAAATGGCCAACAAACACATGAAAAAGTGCTCAGTATCCCTCAGCATCTGGGAAAAAGAAATCAAGACTATAGTGACATACCACCTCACACCAGTCAGAATGGCTAAAATTAACAAGTCGGGAAATGACAGGTGTTGGCAAGGATGCTGAGAAAGGGGAACTCTTCTACACTGTTGGTGGGAATGCAAGCTGGTGCAGCCACTCTGGGAAACAGTATGGAGGGCCCTCAAAAAGTTGCTACCCTAAGATCCAGCAGTCACACTACCCTAAAGATTCAAATGTAGTGACCTGAAGGGGCACATGCACCCCAATGTTTATAGCAGCAATGTCCACAATAGCCAAACTATGGAAAGAGCCTTCATGTCCATTAGCAGGTGAATGGATAAAGAAGGTGTGGTATATATATATACAATGGAATACTATGCAGCCATCAGAACCCCAAAATCTTGCAATTTGCAATGGCATTGATGGAACTAGAGGGTATTTTGCTGTGCAAAGTAAGTCAATTAGAGAAATACCATTATCATATGATTCTCACTGATTTGAGGAATTTGAGATACAAGACAGTGGATCATAGGGGAAGGGAAGGAAAAATGAAACAAGACAAAACCAGAGAGGGAGACAAACCCTAAGACACTCTTAATGTCAGGAAACAAACTGAGGGTTGCTGGAGGTAAGGAGAGTGCAAGGAATGGGGTGGCTGGGTGATGGACATTGAGGAAGTTATGTGGTATGGTGAATGCTGTGAATTGTGTAAAACTGATGAATCACAGACCTGTACCCCTGAAACAAATAATACACTATATGTTAATAAAAAAATAAAAATAAAGAAACAGTATTTTTATTTAATAATAAAACTTCATTTTTATGAATGATAAATTTATTTTCCTATTCTGGTATATTTCATATTTATTGAAATAATATATAGCAGTATGGGTCAAGAGTCATTAGCTATATACTGACTGCATGGAATTGGTATGAAAATCCTTCATGTTTAAAATTTCAATAAATTTCTAATGTTTTCTACTCTTAAAAACTGAATTAAAAACAAATATGGCTATCAAGAAAATATGGCTTTTCCAAAATACATATAAGTAGTAGATACAGGTCAAATATATGGTTTACATTTTAATGATTTTTCTCTTTTTTTAAACAAAGGTCCATTTTAGCTTCTTATCTTCTGAAGGAGAAGCTCAACATCTTGGGCAAGTTGGGGTGTTTGCTAAGCTGTGCAGGTTCTGTTGTGCTGATTATCCACTCCCCAAAATCCGAGAGTGTTACTACTCAGGCTGAACTGGAAGAGAAGCTGACTAATCCAGGTAACTCCTTTGTAGCAACACTGCCAAGAAAGCCTGCTTGTCAGTATGATCCTTCCAGGCATAGGCTGGAATTGACTTACCTATGGTCTGTTCTCCTAGACCCTCTGTTTGACTTTGCCTATGAGTGGCCCTCAACTGTGCCCTGCAGGCTATAGCATCCCTCACTCCTGCTGCCCCAGGTATGGGAATAGGCCTGGTGGTCCCCGTGTTCCAGACCTTGCATATGCACTCCATGATGTTCAGGATCTCTTCTGCTTTCTTCTGGACCTTGGAGACCTGGTGCGGGTCACTGCATCATCTGGCTCCCTCCACAACAGTCTCATCCATTCCAGCCTCCCTTTCACTCCTACCCAACTTCTGCTTACCATGGCCTTCCCATTCCCCTACCTCCCATGACTCACATTCCCCGCATATTTCCCCCTACAGCCTCTCACTTCTCCCCACCTCCCAGTTTTCCTACCCTACCTCTTTCTTGCATTCCTGCTGTCACTGTTTCTTGGTGTTATTCCTTCTGGGGTCTGCTTTGGGTCATGTTCCTTTCAGGTCCACTTTGTGTCCAAGCCTCTGCACTTCCCTCTGATGTGAAGCTTAGAGCTGAGAGCCAGTTTGATTTATCTTAGGATATCCCATAGAAATCTCTCTGTGTTTTTTCTGTGTATTTTTGACATACTATATATTGCTTGATAAATGCTATATAAAAAAAAGCAACAGTCTACATAATTATACCAGCCTAAAGTATAGATTCTTCTAAATTATTCCCAGTAGACCATCTTAATGTTGTTTACCAACAATTTTAGACAGGTACCAGCACAAAACTGCATCCACACGAATATCCCAAATCCAGACATCTCTGGGCCACAAAAAATCTGACCATTCTTTTACATCTCTCAACTGGCCATGACTGAGTTTGCAGCAGAAATTTCTGTAAAATATAAAAGGGATTCATAATGAAATTAGCTAAGGCTATTTTTCTGTAATCCGTAAATATTTAGTATTATTTTATCTACTTCATCCTATAAAAGCCAAAATATTTCCAAAACTGTGAGAAATGAGAGTACAAATACATGAAAAAAAATCAGAAAACTGGATATCAATGTCCTGCAGAAGTTACTTTATGTAATTTTCAGAACAATGTATCTTGTTTTGTTTTGTTTTCTTTGAGTGGGGGCTGCAGAGAGAAAAGGAGAAAGAGAATCTCAAGCAGATTCCCCTCTGAGCCTGGAGCCTGACTCACAACCCTGAGATCATGACCTGAGCTGAAACAGAATCAGATGCTTAACAGACTGGGCCACCCAGGTGCCCAAAGGCCTCTTACTTTGTGATAAATCTGGATGTTACCAGTGTATTCAGATCCTAACTTAAAAAAAAAAAAAAGTCTGGGGCGCCTGGGTGGCTCAGTGGGTTAAGCCGCTGCCTTCGGCTCGGGTCATGATCTCAGGGTCCTGGGATCGAGTCCCGCATCAGGCTCTGCTTGGCAGGGAGCCTGCTTCCCTCCCTCTCTCTGCCTGCCTCTCTGTCTACTTGTGATCTCTCTCTGTCAAATAAATAAATAAAATCTTTAAAAAAAAAAAAAAAGTCTAATTTGAATACTACCATAACAATTTGATGTGAAGATACAATGCCAGTAAAAAGATTTTTGTTTTTAACATGAATAACTTTCTTTTAACCTGGAATATAAATTTATATTATCTGATCCACTTAATGTATTAAGTTAAAGAGGTTTCTAGTTTTTTTAAATTTTTAAAAAAATACATATTTTTTAAAGATTTTATTTACTTATTTGACACAAAGAGAGAGATCACAAGTAGGCAGAGAGGCAGGCAGAGGGGGTGGGGGAAGCAGGATCCCCGCTGAGTAGAGAGCCCGATGCGGGCCTCTATCCTAGGACCCTGAGATCATGACTTGAGCTGAAGGCAGAGGCTCAACCCACTGAGCCACCCAGGCGCCCAAGGTTTCTAGTTTTTAAAAATTTTTTTCTAAGGGTGGAAAACCAGAATGAATTTTTTTAAAAAAGATTTTATTTATCTATTTGACAGAGAAAGAGAGCACATCTAAGTAGAGCAGCAGGCAGAGGGAGAGAGAGAGAGAAGCAGGCTCTCCACTGAGCAGGGAGACTGACGTGGGGCTCGATCCCAGGACCCTGAAATCATGATCTGAGCCGAAGGCAGTCGCTTAACCAACTGAGCCACCCAGGCGCCCCCAGAATGAATTTTTTGTCAAATAATTGCCTGAGAAGAAATTTTAAGGTCATTTTCCTGGATCCTCCCCCAGAACAGAACTCCATAGTTCCTTTTTCTTACCTTTGTTTGATAAGGGACTCCCACAGCCTGTCTGGTGCATGGCCATGCTATTCCTATCCCTGTCAGGCCCAGCTCCTAGTACCTCCTTTACAATCTCAGATTGAAGTGGAAATTGTAACCTCTTTGTTCATGTAATTTCAAAGCAGATTTTCAATATGATGCCCTAACTAATATGAAGGAGAAATTGCAGGTTGGTACTTTATAATAAAACAGAATGCTCAGGTATGACTATAGAAGACATACTAAAGCCAGACGACCCCATGCCATGTGGAGTTGCTGACACCCTGGCAGCTACAAATACAGACACATAGCGGGTGTCATGCTATTAACTAAAACACTCAGCGGATATTGCCATCAGCAGTGGAATCCTCTGAAACGGAGAATAACTCTTGATGAAGTTCTGAAAAATGCAGTGCTTATTAAATATATGCAAAATTATTTTGTTTTATACATAAACTGGGTTCTAGACTGTGGTATTTTTTTTTTAAGATTTTATTTAGTTATTTGATAGACAGAGATCACAAGTAGGCAGAGAGGCAGGCAGAGAGAGAGAGGAAGGGAAGCAGGCTCCCTGCTGAGCAGAGAGCCCGATGCGGGGCTCGATCCCAGGACCCTGAGACCATGACCTGAGCCGAAGGCAGAGGCTTAGCCCACTGAGCCACCCAGGTGCCCCTAGACTGTGGTAATTTTTAAAAAATATTTTATTTATTTATTTGACAGAAATCACAAGTAGGCAGAGAGGCAGGCAGAGAGAGAGGGGGAAGCAGGCTCCCCGCTGAGCAGAGAGCCCGATGTGGGGCTCGATTCCAGGACCCTGAGATCATGACCCGAGCTGAAGGCAGAGGCTTAACCCACTGAGCCACCCAGGTGCCCCTAGGATGTGGTAATTTTAAATGTATTTTTCACTTACAAGTCCAAGGAGACAATCAGAAGTTGTGAGGAGAATGGGATGATTTTTGATTGTGTGAAACTATCTCCACATCCTAGGCTCCATGGCCTTTATCTACTATATGTAGCCTTTGATCACTGCAACAGCCACAAATACTCCTACAGTTTTTTCACGTGTTCCTTAAGAAACCTCCCACTCTGGCCACACACACAGGAGCACCGTCTGCCTAGGTTTTGTTGAATTGACTCTAAAGTACAATCATCTGTTTTCCAGTGTTTGTGGGCTATCTGTGCATCGTGCTGCTTATGCTGCTGCTGCTCATCTTTTGGATTGCACCAGCCCATGGGCCCACCAACATCATGGTCTACATCAGTATCTGCTCCTTGCTAGGGAGTTTCACCGTGCCTTCCACCAAGGGCATCGGGCTGGCGGCCCAAGACATCTTCCACAACAACCCATCCAGTCAGCGGGCCCTCTGCCTGTGCCTGGTGCTTCTGGCTGTGCTCGGTTGCAGCATCATTGTCCAGTTCAGGTACATCAACAAGGCGCTTGAGTGCTTCGACTCCTCTGTGTTTGGGGCCATCTACTACGTCGTGTTCACCACCCTTGTCCTGCTAGCCTCGGCCATCCTCTTTCGGGAATGGAGCAACGTGGGCCTGGTGGACTTCTTGGGTATGGCCTGTGGGTTCACCACTGTCTCTGTTGGGATTGTCCTTATACAGGTGTTCAAAGAGTTCAATTTCAACCTTGGGGAGATGAACAAATCTAATATGAAAACAGACTAGGATGCAACAGGGGTTTGGGTGGCTCAAGGAATAGGAAATGAATGTGGTTTCTGGCTCTCATTTGATGTGAAGTGGAAGAGACCCTAATCAATGGTATTAAAGTTGCTTGCATATTAATGGGTGGTCTGATGGACAGTGGGGAGCATCACTCAGCACCAGGGCGGGGGCCCAGCCCTTTGCAGTCTGAAGTTGCTAAATGGTTGCTTGGGCATCATCTCTCTCTGATGAGAGGAATCTCATGTTCATTGCCATTAACCTGGAAGCTTTCATGAATACCCTTTCCTTTTAAAATATTTTAACATTATTTAATAGAAAATAAAGATGGGCTCTTTCTGATTAGTCTTTGCAGGGAGCAGATACTCTTATTTAGAAGATTACTTTGGAAATGGGAGAAATTGTTGTCTTGAAGTATGACTATACAGTAAATGTGTCCGTAGTTGTGTTATTTTGCATTAAGCATGTATAACGTTCAGGTACCTCATCCAAATGAGAAGTATATACATTTAATTTTTTTTAATCCTCTAATGAGCTGACTCTCCCACCCCTGACTCCAAGACATTTTAATTGAAAATAGAGAGAGAATACATGAACATGATACAGAGTTCCATTCACAGGATGACTTTCAATAGCTCAAATCAATTTCAGTGCCTTTATCACTTGAACTCTTCACTTAATTTGATGATTACTATGTGTATGTTCTCTTAGATTAGAATAACTCTTTCATTATACTTTAATATTTCACTATTCAAAATATAAATATGTAAAGCATTTAGAGATAACAGTATATTCATTTGTTGGAAGAAAGTCAAGGCGAAAGACACGTAAGAGCAAATTGATCCCTTTAGCATGTAATTATTATCCAATTAAAGACAATCGACTTAAATAGCATAAGATTTTATTTGCATTCAGTCTATGCACCTGGGACTCAGTATCACATATATCCATGTTCTCTTTCAGTGGCCATTCAGAAGAAATAAATTATTTAACTTGATAATAACGCTGTTAGAGTAACTGTTTAATAGCATATATATCAAGTTCCCTATAATACAGGAACAGATTAAAGGACACAGTGAAGCACAGTCTAATTTCTGCAAATTGGAACACATATAGTAAGTTTTCAAAAGAATTTCTAGCAAAAATGAAAACAACATATCCATCTCCCTATTGTTTGAGATGGCAGAGCACCCTACAGTTCATCACCCAACCTCTGATTAAGCTTCTGAAATGCAAAATAGCCACTAACTATGCCGGTATTCAGATCAAACAGATCATTCGTCTGTTTATAGTAACCTTGTATGTATATTAAATGGGAGCAAAGCACAAAATGATGCAAATTATTTCATTAAGATATAATGTACTTCATGTGCAGCATTTTATCTAAATAGGGAACTGTGTCAAGTTGGAAGATGGGATTGGGTAAGGTAGAGTTGGAGAACTAGAATATCAAATTTAATAATACCCAATTGAAGTTACTCACTAAGGGAAAAAAAAAAATTTTTTTTCAGGCAAAAAGAACATTTCTAAAGACCAAAGAAATTGTTCCCCAGAGTGTTGAACGAAAAAGCTAAATGAAATGAGGATAGTTTAACATAAAGTGAAGACACCTTTATGAATTAAAAGTACATCTGATGATTGTGGGTTGTCAGGGCTTAATGAACTAAGAGCAGCAACAGAATTATTTTAAAATTTTTTACATCTTATATTCACTGATAGTTAATAAATATTCAAAACTCCATCACTCTTTTTATCAGCTCTTGAAGGTTTTTTTATTACATGGTATTTTTAGGAATGCAAGCCTTAATTTATTGAACTGAACTTTGGAAAATGTCATTTAGTTGTATCAGTATACTTTTAGGCATAAAAATAGTTTCCTAGAAAAGGAGTTTGAGATATTAAAAGAATACATGTGATAACACAAGTATACTGAGAAAGTTCATGTGTCTTATGGAAATTATCTTATTTATTTTGTTATAATTTACAAGTGAAGATTAGTTTAAATTCATTTATTAGTGTTTCTCATTATATTTTAATTCACAGTTATACCATGGGTATTCAGAGGTGATATTTTCTGGATGATTACCCCTATGATTTTTTAGAGTATAACAAAATCTGAAAGTAGTAATAGCGGGTCTCTTCTTCAGGGTGACTTGTTCTGGAACAGTTAGACTCTCCTAGTTTTAGCAGATTATTTTGGTAGGATGCACAGCTTTCCTTCCAGTAAACAAAGTTCTTATGATTGTATTTCAAGTGTGTGACTCTAGCCTCAAATAGTTGACATGACCAGCAGTCTAATAACCTAATTTTTCAAGTTTGACATAGAGCATATAACTTGACTTGAAATTATTATTATTTTTACAAATTCACATTTTCATAATTCATTTGGAATTGCAAAGAAAAAAGCCTCAAAGCGAGAGTTTTAGGGGAGGGCCTACAATGGGAATGGGTCTCATTGGTCTCTCCAAAAGTAATTACATATGAAACATTTCCATTATTATACTATTCCTTGGGTTTTATCTCTGATAAAGTAGGAAAAAAAATACCTACTGTCTATTTGTTTTCAAGCTTCCACTAAAATCTTATGTTTCTGATCACAATTTGCAAATTTATTCTCGATAGATACTTAAATAAGCCATTTCTCTCCTCTACTATTCAATCAATGCTTTGTTTTCTTATCTGAATCTTTACATTTAAAAAGATTGCTTTCTTGTTTTGCTCATTCGGGGTTAGCACTGAGACCACCCTGGGCATTTTGCTGTTTGGGAGGACCATTCCATGTGTGTAGAGAAGGTTCATAAGAGGAAGGGCATTCTCCTCCTTGCCACACGTACAGCAAGAATGTCACTATGATATTTTCATACTAGAATGTTAGTGAAATATACTTTCCTGCTTTTGGTTCAGCAATAAGAAATATTCTTTCAAATCCTAATTTTCAAGCCAATTAGTTATACTCAGTTTTATTTCCAGAAGTTCGTTCCAGCTGTAGTAGGTTGGGTTTTGTTCTTTTTCTTTGGGTTTCATGTCTGATGGAAGAGAATACTATTAACATGTACAGTTACCCCTCCCCCTCTTCCTTCCTTGACAGCTCCTCTCTTTGTAAATACTGTGCTCACTTCTAGAAGCTAGTTCCTAGACATTTATAAAGCACTGAGATGCAGGATCTCCCAGGTATGGACAAACACTTTGGTCCATGGAGACCAAGATGTTGATGAGCTGCGTAGTTCTTGTTGTAAGATGATACCTTTCTTTTCCAAGCTGCTCAACTAATCTGGAAGAGGGGAGAAAGTGCTCCGATTGTTTACAGAGCCATGCCCATTGCTCTTTTCTGATGCCTACTTGATCCTGATTTAGGCCTCTTGTACAGAGTAGGAAACCAGAGAGAGAAAAATGCTTTAGTTTAGATCTGTTCACAACTGTCTGATTGGTTCCAGTGGTCTGAAGGAGTTGTCCTTCTCACTGTGTTTGAGACACCAAGGAAGTAGTAGTTCACCCATCAAGCAGGACTAGATGGAATCTTGGTGTTCCGCCTTCTCAGGGACCAAAAATGTAACATTAACAACTTAGCATCGACCTTCCCAAGGACATGTCCATGTTAGTTTTCATATGTTTTACTCATATTCATAGCTAGAGGTCTGTTAATTTGAGTCGGAAAGAGAAAAGATCTAGTTACACACCAGTCACACACCATAAAACAGTTTATCATATAAAATACCTCAATTTTCTGTATTCCTCATTTCCACCTCACAGTTGTACTGGTGATGAATTTTAAGGGTCTGTCCTTTAGCTTTGAGGTGATTTTTCACATCTGGCCAGATTCTTATACCTCCATCATATACTTGAAAAGATTAAGGGTTAGAGGAATGAGAATGAGAATTTGGCCCAGTATCACTACCTGTTTATTTTCATACACATTTCTCACATGCTATTAAATGCAACAAGAGAATTATATTTTAAGAAAATGTAACTTTATGTTACATCAAAAAATGTTGTCTAGTAAAAAATTGATACTCAGTAGAACAATGATCATGTAAATAAATCTATTTCAAATGTACCCAATGTGATAAAAAGCATAGTCTAGGGCCCAGAGCATGAGCCAGGGAGAAGGATTTATTTGTTCTTTTCTCTATTTTTCCTTGAATTGTGCAACTCTAGGTGAGTCACTTAACCTTTCTGTGCCTCAGTTTCTCTACCTCTAAAGGGGTGAGATGGTTCTCCAAATCACCTGTTTTAGAGCGCTCACACTTTCAGCATGTGTTGATAGCTTCAGACAAGAGTGTTCTGTGCAGGATTGCTCTGGAGTGATGCAGTGGAAGCTCAGCTTGCACTGGGCATCCTGTTTGCTCAGGACTGTGTTACTGACATGCAGCTTCAAGCACTGAGTAAGCAAAGGAAGTGCTGGGTGTAAAGTTTGCACGATTCCATGAAGCTTTAATTTTCCTTTTTTTTTATTTTAAAAGGAAGGGTTTTTTATATTCTATTATAAAATATGGGAATTAAACAGGGACTTTAAAAAGCTGCACTGAAAGATCACATTCTGTTGGTGTGATGAGATTTTCTGACATTCTGCATAGGTTTATGTTCTGCAGAAGATTCAGTGACCTGTGAACCAGATCGATTCTGTTGTGTTAGATTTATAATGAATGATGCTGAACTTCCTGCTTCCAAGCAACTCAACCCTGACCATGAACTACCTGATACCAGGTAAATGTCAGGAGCTCCCAAAACAGTAGTGCCAAAAGGTCATGTTGAAAAGTTCAGACTCTTTCTTTTATTTGTCAAAATATGATAATTTGACCCCCACTCCCATGTCAGTGTTTTTGCACTTGGGAATAATTTAAGGGTACTGTTTTTCAGTAGCATTCCTGAGTGTTTTTGCCCTTTTAAATGATAAACATTTCTTTCTTGTAAAATGGAATATAACCGTGAAGGAGATAATGACTAGATTTTAAAAAAAATGTAACATGTTGATTGTTTGCATAAGTTTTTTTTCCTGTAAATGTTATCAGGGGAGCTTCCAATTAGCATACATACACACATTGTCAATGGCTAAGACTTGCTTATATTTTGCTTTATAGAAGTAGTCACAGCATGTTGTAATTGCCTTATGTAAATATGAAAGGCTATTTATTAAGTTTTCCAATAATATTTATTAATCTGTATGTGTTTTAAAATAAAATAACTTATTTCTAGCTGAACACTCGTTACTTTTTTTTACCCACTACTTGAAATGTTCATGCAGTCTCAGGTTCCCTATCATCCTAATGAATTCCTCAATTAAATGTTTCCCATTTTCTTTATAGAAACAAATAGCCCAGGTCCCCATCATGATATAGAAAATGTACCTGTGAATATCTTAGGGAGCAAATCCATGATATGTGAAGGAATTTATCATCTAGTGATTACCTTCTGATAAAATGAAATGATGGTATTAAAGAAAAGCAGCTATATTTTAACATGTTAATGCATTTTACATGTTTGGGAGTGTAGAACATGACATTTTATCATATTTTAAGCACATGGAAAATTAGAGAATCATAACATATTTTAAAACTATAAGGGTCATCGGAAATCTTGTTATTAATCTTTATTAGTGTCCTGTAAGTCACTTTATTAAGTGGAAAAATATTGGATGCCTGGGTGGCTCAGTCTCATTTCAGGTCAGGTCATGATCTCAGGGTCATGAGATCGAGTCTCCACTCTGGGTGTGGAGCTTGCTTAATTCTCTCACTTCTTCTCCTTTTGCACCCCCCCAAATAAAAAAAGGAAAAAAGTTTTATTTGAACAAAAATATGTATTTTTGAGACTCTGTCCAAAAGGATTTAATTACTCACACTTTTAAAAACAGATTTTATTTATGTATTTATTTTTTAAATATTTTATTTATTTATTTGAAAGAGAGAATGAGAGAGACCACATGAGACAGGGGAGGGTTAGAGGGAGAAGCAGACTCCCTGCTGAGCAGGGAGCCCGATGTGGGACTTGATCTGAGGACTTCAGGATTATGACTGAGCTAAAGGCAGTTGCTTAACCAATTGAGCCACCCAGGCACCCCATAAGACGGACTTTATTTTTACTTAATCTCTACACCCAATGTAGGGCTCCAACTTAAACCCCATGAACAAGAGTTGCATGTACCATCAGCTGAGCCATACAGGCACCTCTAATAACTTATATATATATATATATTTTAAAGATTTTTATTTATTTGACAGATCACAAGTAGGCAGAGAGGCAGGCAGAGAGAGAGAGGAGGAGGAGGCAGGCTCCCTGCTGAGCAGAGAGCCCGATGTGAGGCTCGATCCCAGGACCCTGGGATCATGACCTGAGCCGAAGGCAGAGGCTTTAACCACTGAGCCATCCAGGCGCCCTAATAACTTATATTTTGATCAAAGTATAACTATATAGAAATTGGGAAAAAACATTTTAAAAAACCATCAAATGTTTCTATGGATACCCCTTTCCACACAGGTTTTTGGGGTTGTGAAATGGATAAGTGCCAAATTCTACAAAGACCTGCCCTGGTTGGTTACTAGCACAGAACTGTTAGTTCTGGCTTCTAGCCAAGAACAGTAGTAGATAGTAGCTCTGCACCTAGTTCTGAGGGTTATATAAAATCAGGCATGCTCCCTGCCCTCCAAAGAGCTTATGTTCTAATTCCTCTGTTGCTAAATCATGTGCCTGTCTGATGACCCTGAGGCATGACATTTTTTGACAACTTTGTTGTAATGGTAATCAAACTGGTACACTGTATTTCCAACCTCATGTGGTAGTTTCATAAAGGATTTTTATGTTGGAGAGCTGAGGCACAGTCAAAAAATAAGTAAAAAGATATTTTTATCTGTATTAGCAGTTGAGAAGGGAAGGAATCATTTCAGCTGAGAAAATTTGAAAGTTAGGATTGGAATTGCACCATGGCAAACAGGATAGGAGGGATGCCAATCAAGTAACACAACAAATCCATATGAAATAACTGAGATGAAGGAACAGAAGATGGAGAAGAATTCAAACCATAGTTACCTGTCTATAAAATGGAATCCTTTTATTTTTAACGATGATGTTTGGGGGATCTTAGTGTCTTCCTTACTCTAATTTGGTATGCTTATTCACTGTATTGTTTTTCTATTGCTGCTCCAACAAATTACCACCAACTTTTTGGCTTAAAACAACACAAATTTACTATCTTACAGTTCCAAAGGTCAGAAATCCAACACAAATTTAACTGGGCTAAAATCAAGGTGTGGGCAAGATTATATTCCTCCTGGAAGCTCTTAGTACGAATCTGTTCTCTGCCTTTTTCAGTAGAGGCCTTGCACATTGTTTGGTCCATTCTCCTTTCTCCATCTTCAAAGCCAGCAATGTTGCACCTCTCTGACCCTTCTTCTGTTCATATCTCATTCTCTGACTCTTCTTCTTATAAAGACCTTTGTGATTATTTTGGACCAACTTAGACGTCAAGGATTATCTCCCCATCTTGACACCCTTAATTTAATGATGCCTGCAAAGTTCCTTTTGCCTGTAAGGTAACAGTCACATGTTCTGAAGGTTAGGACTGTGGACATCTTTAGAAGGTGGGGCATAATTCTGCCTACCATATCCACTCACCTTTTTATTAAATGAGGTAATTATTAAAAGCCAATTCCTGGCTTTTAATGGACATCCTAGTACTCGACCTAAATTTACTTCAAGTTATTACTGTCTTTTTCATAGAAATTTCCTCTCTCCTCCCAACAAATGTTTTGGAAAATGCCCTACTACATTTCTAAGTCATCTATGGTCTTGAGTAAACTTAATAATATTAGTTGGAAAACATTTATATAATACTAACCTTTTAAAATACAAGACATACCAGAGGGGAAGTGGGTGGTGGGGGAGGAGATGGGTTAAATAGGTGATGGGGATTAAGGAGGGCCCTTATTGTGATGAGCACATAGTGATGTGTAGAAGTATTGAATCACTATATTGTACACCTGAAACTAATATTACACTGTATGTTAACTAACTGGAATTTGAATAAAAACTTAAAAAAAATAAATACATACATACATACGTATGTAAAATGCCACTATCTACTTTGGAAGGACAAAAGGCAAATTTAGTGATAGGGAGTTGAGCTAAAGAAAAAATAATAATCTATTTTGCTGTTATGCTCCTGGCTGGCCTCTGTGGTAACAAAACCAAAACATAGAAGAGCAACTAAAGAACAATTTATATATGAGAAACTATTTGATTTACATGATTTTTAAAAACACTTTATTAAAGAAGTCTTGCTTATACTTCTATAACAAAGATTTTCACAGCTTTATTGAGGTGTAATCAACATACTCTAAACTGCACATATGTAAAATATACATTTGGTAGGTTTTAATACATGTTGTATTATAGGATGAAAGCATCACCATGAGTAAAACTGAACATATCCATCACCTCAAAGTTTCTTTTTGCCCCATTGTAATCCTTCTGCTCTGTCTCCTTTACTCCCAGTCAACCCATCTACTTTCTGTTGCTACATATTACCTTCCATTTCCTAGAATTTTATAGAAGCATATAATTGTTTATTATATACTTTCAGCCTGGCTTCTTTCACTTACCAAAATTATTTTGAGAATTAGCCATGTTATAGCATGTATTGACAGTTCATTCCTTTTATTGTTCAGTGGTATTCTATTATATGGATATACCACATTTGCTTTATTGGATATTTGAGTTGTTTCCATTTTTTTAGACATTACAAATAAAGTTGCTATTGAATATTCATTTACAAGTCTTTTAATGGATATATGCTTTCATTTCTCTTGGGTAAATATCTAGGAATAGAAAAGCTGGGTCATATGGTTGATATTATGTTTAACTTTTTAAGGAACTGCCAAACTGTCTTCCAAGGGCACTGTTTTATAATCCCAACAGCAGTATATGTAAAGGAAATGGATTTTTAAAAATGTAAAAATATTTATGGTCAATGCTTGAACACTATGTAAGTTGTGTAACATTGTGTGCTGGAGAAGTGGTCTGGACATTGAAGGAGCGTGCATAATGTTAGCAGGTATATTATATACACTTATAAAAACAATGTACTGTGTAATGTGACTCTTAAGTGGGAGGTCCAAATAAATGTGAGAGGAGACTGTGAGCTACAACAAAGAGAGAAAGCTGATTAGATGAGACAGGGCTTTGCCGGGATGATTAGAATACTGGCAGAAAAGACCCTCAAGCAAATTCCTTAGGTTAACATAATTTGTAAGCATTTTCTTTTTTTTAAGAGTCTATCTATTTGAGGGGTGCCTGAGTGGCTCAGTAGGTTAAAGCCTCTGCCTTCAGCTCAGGTCATGATCCTGGGGTCCTGGGATCAAGCCCCGCATCAGGCTCTCTGCTCAGCAGAGAGCTTGCTTCCCTTCCTCTCTCTCTGCCTGCCTCTCTGCCTACTTGTGATCTCTGTCTGTCAAATAAATAAATAAATCTTTAAAAAAAAAAAAGAGTCTATCTATTTGAGAGAGAGAGGGAGAAGCAGGCTGCCTGCTGAGCAGAGAGCCTGACATAGGACTCCTTCCCAGAACCCCATCATGACCCAAGCCAAAGGCAGACGCTTAACCAAGTGAGCCACCCAGATGCCCAGTTTCTAAGCATTCTTATTCACACAAACTAAACACTACTTTCATTGCAATCATCTGCGTCCTACATGTATCTGATGGCACTTGTTAGTTATTGCTACATACCATCTCTATCAAAACTGGTGGCTTAGAACAATAACCATTTAGTCTTTCTCATATGTCTGTGGATCAACAGTGCACATTTGTGGACCTCAACCAATCAAATCAGTCTGTTGTTAGATCAGTCTCTGGTGTCGTATGCTTAATCTGGGTAGCTTTGTAAGTAGTCTGTTCTATGTAGTCTCCTCCAGCAAACTAGTCCAGGTTTCTTAGCATAATTTAGGCTGGGAACCACCACATTTTCTTGGCCAAAACCAATCCCACGGCCAAGGCAGAATCAGGATGGGGTGGAACTGCAAAGTAACTCTGCAAGATGTGTGGACACATGGATGGGTAGAGAAATGTAGCCATTTTTCATCAATTTACTATAACATCAGAGACCAACATGCCAACCATCTTTCAATATTTTATGTAATTCCTTATTTGACTATGTAATCTAGCTAGAATTTGGCTGAGACCAAAGAATTAAGCAAAAAAAGTCCTCTGAGCCAGTTCGAAATGCAAGGTTGGCTGGTTACCAAGCTCACAGATTAAAAGTTTTTAAATTAGTAACTGCAATAAATAAGTAAGTAAGTAGGTGCACAGTCACCTATAATGAAACCGGAGGTTGGTGCCTACTCCAATTAGTCTGAAAAGCAAACTGTATTTGTTATTTTCTGGTTCAACAAGCATTCACTTAAAAAATATTCCCACCTAACATGATTTACATTTCTAGTGTTTTTGTATCTACTCAGAAACTGGAACAACATACCCAAAGGACCTTGGCACCTGTAACTGAGATATTATTAACAGGTCTCACTCCTGATCTGGCTTGTTTTTTGCCCTCACATACCTTCCCTTTTCCCTACCCGCCTTCTTAAAAATGAGCCCTCTTTGTCCATTTTATTACTTTAAAAAAAAAAGATTTATTTACTTCTTTTCAGAGAGAGAGCAAGCCAGCTGCATGGCAGAAGGAGAGGGAGAGAATTCTCAAGCAGGCTCCCAGCTGAGTGCAAAGCCCAAGGCCGGGATGGATCCCAGGACCCTGAGATCATGACCTGATAGAAAAAGAGTTGGATGCTCAACCGATTGAGCCACCCAGGCACCCCTCTCTCTGCCATTTTAGAGAAAACCAGGGTGCCTGGAAGGCTCTATCGGTTGGGCTTCAGACTCTTATTTCAGCTCAGCTCATGATCTCAGGATCCTGAAACTGAGCCCCAGGACCGGCTTAGTGCATGTGATTTTCTCTTTCCCTACCCTTCTGCCTGCCTGGTATGTGTAGGCGCTCTGTTTCTAAAATAAATCTTTAGAGAAAACCATGATGGTGGGTCCTAGGGAAGTTTTCCAATGGAGAAGCCAAGGCGGGATAGCCTAACAGTAAGTTTCCTATGCATCTCATGAAAAATACATCTCTGCTCCAAGTGTCTCCAGACGCGCTTTCACCAAACCACGTAACTCTCCCAAAGAACGCATCTTTCTGGGTTTCGGTTAGTTAAGAAAGCGCCGTACACTGAGCCCCGCCACTCCGCTTTCCCGCCCCTCTCCCAGCCTCCTGGCCCAGCTCTAGTCCACCGCTTGCCCCTTTCGGAGCACCTTTTCTCTAGGGGATTGCTAGGGACACTGCTTAAAATGCAGCTTCACATGCTAAATGCGCCTGGGAAGTCGCACTTTAAGAAAGCGGCAGTTACTCTGATTTGGATCACCTGGTCGGCGAACCTACTTTGCAAAATACTGCCTCCAATTCTTTCCCTTGTCCCGTCCTCCACCCTCCTCTCTTTGCTCCCCGCTATACAGGGCCAGCTAAAGAAACCGGAAATCTACCGGAAGGAGCTCCGGAGGCGGGCCTTTGCTGCGTTGCACTGCGCGTGCGCGCGCTGTCTCTTGCGTCACTCGGCCGCGCCCAGGCTCTTCGCTACGGCCCTTGGTCCTGACCGCAGCGGGGGTCGCAGGTCGTCCGGGGCAGGCTCTCCTCGTCGCTCCCCCATGGAGGAGGCGGCGCTCACGGCTGCAGCACCGGATGCTCTCACCTCCTTCTGTACGGCGACGAAGGCGCTGGCCGCGCGAGCTCAAGAGGCGGCGGCCCGTGCGGCCTGTGTGGGCGTGTAAGCGGAGGTGACCAGGGCCAAATAGTGGAGGGGAAGCCGCATGGCCGGCCTCCAGCTGGGGTGAGGTGGCCACTCTTTCTTTCTTTCTTTCTTTCTCTCAGGCAAGCGCGAAGGGGCTAACTGGGCGACTCTGCCGGTTTTGGGTTGGTAGGGGCCCTTCAGGGGCGCTTTTCTCTGCCCTGGGGACACGTGTGTTCAGAAATGGAAGGGCTTTTTCTCATCCTGCATCGAGTAATCCCGCCGTGAATTGGATTGCTATTAAATCCCTTGGAAGCCTGACTTGGCCGTATCGGGCGCGTGTTCATTAAGCTCATTCAAATAGTTCCTTTTTGTTGTGGTGAGTTTTAGATTGTTTCAGCTACTGCGGAGATAATTAACTGACAACTGAACAAGCCTTAGGAGTCTGCCGTAACGTTTTGAACATAACTGTTTTAATTCCTAACTTTTATAAAGTCACTTAATCCTGTCTTCCTCTCCCTACAACTGTACAAAACTTTATTAGTTTTGTGTTTGTGTCTGTTTAGTTTCTTCACTAGGTTTTTCAGTTCGTTTAATACAGGATTATGTTTTAGTTGTATTTCTAGAAACCCTCTATATGCCATATGCCTAACTAGTAATAAAGGCAATATTAAAAGTAATAAAAGGACATATGAAAGAATAGAGATATTTGTTTCATTGGAGTAAGTTATCTGTTGAAGCAGTGTGTTGTCCTTGGATGAGTAGGTTTCACGTTGGTAAGTAAAACGAGTATGCAGGCTAGTAGCCAGTTTTTTTAAGTATTTAGTAACTATGTAGTCCTTTTGCCTACTCCTGTATTTTCTTCTTTCCAGGCCGGAGCTACTCTGTCAGGGTTTAAAACTGTAAATGAGAATAAAGAGTATTATTTACAAGGAAATGAAAGTGAATAAGTCATCTCTGACTGCTTCCAGACTTTTTTTCCTAAGAGACCATATTAAAGTTACATGTAAGTTAAAATTTTAATTTATAACTAATGTTGCTAAATTAGGGTTGGAGATTTAGGTTCTGTAGTATTTATAAGTACTGCTTTTAAAAATAATGAGCTAAATAAGAGATTGGAAATATTAAAGTAGTGGAAACCAAACAGAAGTAAAGATTAAGAGCTCTTAAAGTTTTCCTTCAGTGTGGGCTGCCCATATAGAAATAGAGTCCAGGATATTTAGGTTCTGTTTCAGGCTGTGTAACTTTCTCTGTGTTCCTCTACATGTGATTTAACCTCATGGAAGTTTTGTTTCTTTAGTTGTAAGGTGGGGATAATGATACCTTCTTCTCATTGCGTGTATTAGAAATAATGTGATTCAGTAACCTGGAACAGTGCTTCACAGGTGTGTGCAGTAAGTGGTAGCTATTACTATTAGAAATATTAAAAGAATTACACTTATTTTTAGGATATTTGTTTTATATAAAAATACCGTGCAGTGGTATCCTACTTACCCTTGTTCGCTCAGTGTCAGCCACAGTGGCCTTTCTTTTCCTAGAAAACTGCATACCAGTTCATACCTCTCTGCCTTTGCATTTTTTTCTCTGCTTTATTCTTTTTCCTGTTTCTTTGAAGCCTTTGCTCAATGTTACCTTCTCCACTAGGCCTCTTAACCAACCTAGTTCGTTGGTTAAATAGAAGTCCCCTAACCCAACTCCCCAGTGCCCTTAACCATAGCATTTACCACCTTCTAAAATAATGTTCTCATTTATTTTTATTGTCTTGCCCTACCTCCAACACAAGGTAAACTCCATGAAGGCATTAATTTGGTTTGTTTTATTCACTGCTATATCCCCATTCCCAGTGCATAGTATGTATTCATGTAAATGTTTGTTGGCTGAGTAAATGAGATAAGCACCTGCCCACAGTGAAATGGATATAAGTAATATATATAAGTAACTGTAATACAGGCTAGGAAAATGTACAAAGAGAAGTGTAGGTTGAAGGCCAGGAAATTCAGAAAAGGTTGGTTAATCTGGCTTGCAGATTTCAAGCAGGGCTTCATTGTGGAGGTGCCTTTTGAATTGGCTCCTTAAAGATGAAAGGAATAATGTAAACAAAGATAGGGAGGACGAAAAGGAGTAAGTAAGAATGGGAGTGGTGTGTTGACCTTGGGTGGAATACAAGGTATATGAAATATAGTATTGGGAAATAAGATTCAAAAGTTAGATTTGGAACAAATAGTGAAAGGTCTTAGTGGATTACAAAATTTGAGCTTCTTTCTTTAAACAAAGGGTAGCCAGAGAATGAGATGGCACAGATGGGTTTTATAGAGCAGTGTGACAGCATCATTTATTGAAGCTGGATGAGCATTGGGAGAGACATGGAGGTGCAAGGCTGTATTTCACAAAGGTAGTCCATCTAGCACTCTTGGCCCTTGTATCCAGTTTGGGTAATGAGGATGGAGAAGCCATGGTCATAATACAAGGAGGAACAGATTGGGGAGGAAGATGATGACCTACATGGAAAGTCTGGTTGGAGCTGCCACTTGCTTGTGTTCCACTTCTGAGACTAAATGGAGACTCCAGTGGGCAAGGCAAATAAGGAGAATCCAGCTGCTGAAGTTGCTTAATACCTTTGTCCCTGTTTTCTAATCATGGGGCCCTCACCATGTATCTTTTTCAAGTTTTTGTGAAAATGAAATGGTAAAAATGCTGTGACAAGTTTAAAGCTGTAAATGTATTTCTGTTGGTATATTCTTTTTTTTTTTTTTTTTAAAGATTTTATTTATTTATTTGTCAGAGAGAGAGAGGGAGAGAGAGCGAGCACAGGCAGACAGAATGGCAGGCAGAGGCAGAGGGAGAAGCAGGCTCCCTGCTGAGCAAGGAGCCCGATGTGGGACTCGATCCCAGGACGCTGGGATCATGACCTGAGCCGAAGGCAGCTGCTTAACCAACTGAGCCACCCAGGCGTCCCGACTGTTGGTATATTCTTAAAAATTATCAAATTTTGGTAATTGTGTTGCCTATTGTTAGTCATTTTGCAAAGCAAATCTTAATTTCAGCTTACCTTATAGATGTTAGAATACTAGTTTATTTTTTCCTGTTCCTTAAGTTATGTGTTCTCTGTGTTTTAGAATTAGACCAATTTCAGAATTTTATTTTAAAATTTATTTATTTCATTTTCAATGTAACTTGTATTTAGTGAAAGTTAACATAAATATTCATAAATATTAGTAAAATAAGCTATGAGAATTCAATTAAAATTAAAATTTAGAAAGAACAAGCTGGAAATTCTTTTTTTTTTTTTTTAAAGATTTTATTTATTTATTTGACAGAGAGATCACAAGTAGGCAGAGAGGCAGGCAGAGAGAGAAGGGGAAGCAGGCTCCCTGCTGAGCAGAGAGCCCGATGTGGGGCTCGATCCCAGGACCCCAGGACCACGACCTGAGCCGAAGGCAGAGGCTTAATCCACTGAGCCACCCAGGCGCCCCGAACAAGCTGGAAATTCTAAGCCTTTAAAATTTTGTTTAAAATTAAAATGGGTCATTTTCAGAGTTTTCAGTTCACCCAGCTGTGGAATCCTTGAGGACAGGGACTTGTGATCATCTTTATGACTACAAAGTTGGCACATTAGAGCTGCCCCGTATATGCATATTGAACAGATGGCCACATGTAAGTAATAACAACAGCTTGGAGGGGAGGAGTGTGGGAGGGGTCCTTCCACCTATGTCCCCCTGAGAGGTAAGATGGGCAGGTTACCATCTGGAGCTTGTTCTCTCTGGGTTAGGAAAATAGTTGAAGTGAAACTTAGCAAGTTTTCTTGTTTAGCTGCCCTTAAACCTGGCCCTACTTCATAGTTAATCCTTAAGAATAAAAGATAATCTGTTTTAGGCTCTCCCAGCTGTGATTGACCTTTATAGTTCTAGAGTGGGAGCAGATCTGAGAATAGTGAAGCAAACTCATTCCTTTTAGGACATTCACGCTGATGTCCTATTTTCAAACAAATGAGAAAATTAATTTACTTAGTTTAGTGGTGAAGACTGCTTTATAATTTGAGGGTTTGCAGGTTCTATGTTGTTTGTCCCTACCCCCACCCCCTTCTGCCCACCACCACACTGGTATAGTTCCATGAGTGAACAAACAGATAACCTTAATTATATAAAGGCTTAGAAATCAGATTTGCCACTTAAATGAGTACCTTTTGTGGGGTAGGAAAACCACCACTACGAACCAAAGTCATTGCTTTAAGTACCTTTTATCTTCAAAGATAGGAGAGTAATTGAGACTTTAATTTTATAAGGCTGACTAAAAATAAGTGCAAAGGAAAGAAATGCCTTTGGGCTAATGAAGAAGTCTTTGTAGCACAGCTTGACTTGTGAACTGGTGTTGAGTGAAGAGCAGGCTTTATTGGGAGGACAGGAGGGCTGTGGTGTATCAGGGGCAGTGATGATACTTGTCTGAAGGGAGCCTTGGTCCTGTGTTGGTAAGTGAGTGGGATTGTTGCAACTCTCCAAAACTAGCATAACATTGACCAACCTGTCAAAAAAGGCTTTCTGTCTACTTTTGTGTGTTCAAAATTTTCTATAATAAATAGATAAAAGGAAGGGGCGCCTGGGTGGCTCAGTGGGTTAAGCCTCTGCCTTTGGCTCAGGTCATGAGCCTGACCCCGCCCCCCCGCCCTCCCTTGCTTGCCTCTCTGCCTACTTGTGATCTCTCTCTCTCTTGCTCTCTGTCAAACAAATAAATAAATACATTGAATAGGTAAAAAGAAGAAAATAGATTTTAAATAGCATCATGAAATTCTATGTAAAATAAATACGGAGAAAATTCATATATAGGGATACATAGGTACATGTTAAGAACAATGAACTTTCAATGACTTTAAGATAAAATGAATAAGATTCTATTATAATGTATTGTTTTAATCACCTCTTTTTCACCTTATTCATAGGGCTAGAATTCCTTCCCCATGGCACATGACATTGGGTACATGAGAGTGAGGTGGTTTATTAATCTCACTTAGCCCAGGCAGAAGGACATGGTACATTGCACAGGGCCACAAGGGGTGGTGGTGGGGGACTGCAGAGTAAAGAATGAGTTGCTGTGGAATGTAGGCCTTGAGTAACAAGTGTTTGAGGTGCACCCCTTGGATCCTGCAGGAGAATGTGATTGGCTTGCTTTAAAATAATTCTATAGTCTGGGAGGGCAGTGAAGCCTAGTACTTGGATATAAGCAGGAAATATGCCAGGTCTCCACAATAAGAAGGGTTATTTAGCCTCTTTTTAAAAAGTAATCTCTACACCCAGAGTGGGACTCAGACTCATGACCCCAAGAGCAAGAGTCATAGGCTCTACTGACTGAGCTAGCCAGGTACGCCAAGGAAGGTATTTGGCTCTGGGACCTTATCTACAGGAGCAGAGTGGGGAGGGGACCTCATTATCAGGCCATTAAAAGCCCTCCCCATTTTACCTGATGTCAAGGCAGCACAGAATATTGGATCTTTATTTTTTAAAATTTTTTTAAAGGGAGTGATTTATTTAAGTAGGTTCACATCTAACATGGGGCTTGAACTCAAAACCCTAAGATCAAGAGTGGCATGCTCTGCTGACTGAGTCTGCCAATAGCTTGAATCTTAATTTTTGACCTTATACTGCATGTATGTAATTTGCACATAGTGCAAGTTAACATTAAGTGTTAATAAATTAAATATTACTAAATTAATAGTTACACATTTGGTATTTGAAAGTCAGGTTTATGTAAGTACAGTCTAAATTTGGATTTGTGAGGCTATCATTATACTGGGATTGGAATTGTAGATAAACCTGACTTGTTTCTGGGTATCATTTTTGCAGATAATAAAGTTACATTTTATTGATTCCAGAATATTCAGACTTACACTTCAGTTCATTTTCTTCAGACCTTCAAAAGGGGAATTTTATAGATCAAGGAACTTTAAGTAGTAGTCATTTCCTCAGTAGAATTCACATGATAATTAACATTGCTTGATGATGATAATAGTTAAAGGAGTTGATTTTACATTAAGGTGTGCTTTGAAGAATCTTAGGTGACCCATGGTCATTGGAATAGAGAGTGGGGTGCAGTGTTTGGTAGCTGGGTTTTACTCCCATTTTCCCAGATTTTATTATTTTCATTTTCACTTGTATGTAGTGCTATCACTTCCCAACATACTTGAGCAACTTTTTACAGCTTTAAGAAGTTTATGGGCTGTAAGAAGGTTGTTACATCTTAAGATGCTGATCTAAATGACACAGCTTTATTTTTAGGGCTAGTTATAATTATTTCCATTTGTCTATATTAACCCAGAAAACATATATTAAAATACGTTTTTGAGACTGCCAGATAGCTAGGTGCACAGGATTAAAAAGGTGACTTGTACGAGTCTAGGGGCTGGCAGTCTGGTGAGGGAAACTGGGTCGTAAACACTGTTAAGCCAGTCATTTAGATGTAGTGGGAACACTGTAAACACACTTTCTTGTTGTTTTAATAGTCTTTTTATAGTCTATATAAGTAATTCTTTTTTTTTTTTTAAAGATTTTATTTATTTATTTGACAGAGAGAGATCACAAGTAGACAGAGAGGCAGGCAGAGAGAGAGAGAGAGGGAAGCAGGCTCCCTGCCGAGCAGAGAGCCCAATGCGGGACTCGATCCCAGGACCCTGAGATCATGACCTGAGCCAAAGGCAGCGGCTTAACCCACTGAGCCACCCAGGCGCCCTATATAAGTAATTCTTGCTGCTAACCATTTTGTTCCCAAATTATCTGCCTCCTACTTTCACTGCAAGTTTATGTCTTCATCCATACTGATTGTCACAGTCCAGAATTATTCCAGAGGCAGGCTGATGAGGCTTGAGGTTACCAATGTTTGGCATATAAAGAGACCATAGTTTATTTTATTTTAAATTTAAAAATCAGTAGTAACTTTATAGATTGTTTAGTTTCTTTTGTTAGTGTGTATGTTAAGGTTGTGACTCATTCAAGGTCATGCACCCAGCTAGAGGCAGGACTGAGTCTCCAAATTTCCCACTAGACTTCCTGAATGCATATTCTTGCTTTAAGATGGCATTAAGAGGATTGGGGGTACTTCTCCAAATACATTGTAAGAGGGATTGATTCTGGAAAGGTGTCAAGTAGACAGCTAATCTCATCCGTATTGTGACTGATACTTAAAAAGCTCAGAGCACCTCCCTGACTTGAGTTCTTTCCACGTTTCAGTATTATCTTGTTCTAGATTGTGGGGTGACTTTGCTTTTCAGATTGTTAGGGTTTCTTTTTTTCTTTCCTCCTTCCCTTCTCCCTTCCTGTGGGCTCCACATCAGCACAGGGCCTGAACTCATTATCAAACGAGTTGGCCATCCAATGGACTGAGCCACATAGGTGCCCCTTGTTAGTCGGTTCTGCCCTGACGTCCTTGCAACTCTTGGGAAACAGTCTGTGTTTTAAAAACCTTAATATGGAAATGTCCAGACATACATAGTACATGCAGTAGAGAGAACGATACAGTGAACCCTGGGTGTGCCTACCACCCATCTTTACCACTGATCCCCATTTATGCAGACAAGTTTTGGCTTTTCAAAATTCCGATGGGAATTTTATATTTACCCCGTAATAGGCCTATTCAGGTATGTAAGTTAGCTATTTCAATAGCATTTAGCAATAAGCATTTGTGATTGTGTTCACAGGTCTTTAGGTCAGCAGGGATGACTCTGTGTTTTGCTCTGCACGTAATGGAAGGGTGCCAAAGGGTAAGCAAAAATACAAAGGTTCTCTTTATATGTACACTCAGAACTGGCAGTCCTGTCACACCTACCTCCTATTGGAGTAAGCCACGGGGCCACGCCCCAAATGAGTGGGGGTGGGAAGGACCGTTCTTATGAAGTGTTCCAGGAACCATAATGTGACTCAACAGGCAAATCTAAACACTGGCCCCATTGTCAATGTCATCTCAGTGTGAATATCTTTTCCATTATTACAGAACATTATCACCCATTATTTAACTGCCTTTCGTCTGTCTCCCCACTGAAGACTAAAATTTAGCTATCACTATTTTATCCATAGAGCTTAGCACGTTTAATGCACACAGCATTTGTTTGGTAAATACTATTTGAGTAAATGGATAACATAATTGAGGGGCTAGGTGAATAGGAAGTTGCTTTTGCTAAAGGCCAGAACCTCATAACCTGAAGAACAGAAAAACTTGTCTGGTCAGCAAGGGTTAATGTGTGAGGATCCTACTGAATTGCAGATTAGTTCTGGAACTCAGTAGTTGTGGTACTAAAAATACCAGAAAGTTGGGCTGGTAGTCAGTTATAACCAATCCTAAACCTTGTTGCTGAGTAATGTTTTTTCCTCTGCTTTCTGCACTTTGCTTTAGTTCATTTGTTAGCAGTGTTCATGAGTTGGCCATTTGAAAAAAAAAATGTGCAGTCTTTGGTAAGCCTCTGCTTCCTATCTGGTCTTGTGGCTCGAGCCTTCTAGGTCCATAGCCATCATGTTCTCTGAAAAGTCTGTCAGTATCACACTTGCACCCTGGCAAATTTCTGTCTGCTAGAATCATCATCCTCTGCTAACAAAATGATAAAGACGAATGATAAATCTGCATACGTCCAAATAGGCTAAATAAGAAATAAATTACCATTTGCTTTTATCTACATAAATTTTTTTTAATGCAAGAGAATTTTTTATTTATTTTTTAAATTATGTTTAGTTAGCCACTGTATATCATTAGTTTTTTTTTTTTTAACGATTTTTTAAATTTATTTATTTGACAGAGATCACAAGTAGGCAGAGAGGCAGGCACAGAGAGAGGAGGAAGCAGGCTCCCCGTCGAGCAGAGAGCCCGATGCGGGGCTTGATCCCAGGACCCTGGGATCATGACCCGAGCCAAAGGCAGAGGCTTCATCCCACTGAGCCACCCAGGCACCCCAGTATATCATTAGTTTTTGTTTAGTGTTCAGTAATTCATTAGTTGTGTATAACACCTAGTGTTCATCATGACCCATGGTCCCCTCTTTTTTTTTTTTTAAAGTATTTTATTTATTTATTTATTTATTTGTCAGACCGAGAGAGAGCACACAAGCAGGCAGAGTGGCAGGCAGGCAGAGGCAGAGAGAGAAGCAGGCTCCCTGCCGAGCAAGGAGCCTAATACAGGACTTGATCCCAGGACCCTGGGATCATGACCTGAGCCTAAGGCAGCAGCTTAACGGACTGAGCCACCCAGGCATCCCCCCATGTCCCCTCCTTAATACCCATCATCCCGTTAGCTATCCTCCCATGCTCCCCCCATCCGAAACCCTCTCTTTGTTTCCCAGGATCCATAGTCTGTCATGGTGTGTCTCCCTCTGATTTCTCCCCCCTTCAGTTTTCCCTCCCTTCCTCTATGGTCCTCCGTGGTATTCCTTATGTTCTGCATAAGGAATATGAGTGAAACCATAGTATAATTGTCTTTCTGTGATTGACTTACTTTATTTGGTATAATCCCCTCCAGTTCCATCCATTTTGATGCAAATGATGGGTATTCATCCTTTCTCATGGCTGAATAATACTCCATTGTATGTATGTACCACAGCTTCTTTATCTGTTCATCTGTTGAAGGGCATTTTGGCTTCCACAGTTTGGCTATTGTGAACATTGCTGCTATAAACATTGGGGTGCATGTGCCCCTTCTTATCAAAGCATCTGTATCTTTGGGGTAAATACCTAGTAGGGTAATTGCCCGGTTATAGGGTAGCTCTATTTTTAACATCTTGAGGAAGCTCCCTACTGTTGTTCAGAGTGGCTGTACCAGCTTGCCTTCCCACCAAGAGTGTCAGAGGGATCCCCTTTCTCCACATCCTCATCAACATTTGTTCCCTGTTTTTTTTAATTTTTGCCATTGTAACTGGTGTAAGGTGGAATCTTATTTATGGTTTTGATTTGTATTTCCCTGATGGCTGGTGATATTGAACATTCTTACGTGTGTCTGTTAGCCATTTGTATGTGTTTTTTGGAGAAGTGTCTGTTGTGTCTTCTGCCCATTTTTTGACTGGGTTATTTGTGTTTTGAGTATTGAGTTTGAGAAGTTCTTTATAGATCTTGGATATCAGCCCTTTATGTGTAATGTGATTTGCAAATATCTTCTCCCATTCCATGGGTTGCCTCTTAGTTTTGTTGACTGTTTCCTTTGCTGTGCAGAAGATTTTATCTTGATGAAGTCCCAGTAGTTCATTTTCGCTTTTGTTTCCTTTGCTTTGGAGACATAAGAAGTTGCTGCAACTGATGTCTAAAAGGTTACTGCCTATGTTCTCTTCTAGAATTTTGATGGATTCCTGTCTCACATTGACGTCTTTCATCCATTTAGAATTTATGTTTGTGTGTGGTGTGAGAAGATGCTCCAGTTTAATTTTTCTGTATGTAGCTGTTTTCCCAGCACCACTTAATTGAAGAGACTCTTTTTTCCATTTGATATTTTTTCCTGATTTTTCGGATTCTTGACCATAGACTTGAGGGTCCATTTCTGGGCTCTCTATTCTGTTCCGTTGATTTATATGTCTGTTTTTGTGCCAATACCATGCTGTCTTGGTGATCACAGGTTTGTAATATAGCTTGAAGTCAGGCAGCATGATGCCCCCAGCTTTGATTTTCTTTTTCAACATTCCCTTGGCGATTTGGGGGTCTTTTCTGGTTCTATACAAATTTTAGAATTGTTTGTTCCAGCTCCTTGAAAAATGCCAATGGTATTTTAATAGGGGTACTATTGAAATTGTAGATTGCTCTGGGCAGGATAGACATTTTCACAATGTTTAGTCTTCCAATCTGTGAGCATGGAATGTTCTTCCATCTTTTTGTGTCTTCCTCAATTTCTTTTATAAATCTTCTGTAGTTACTAGAGTATATTAACCTCTTTGGTTAGATTTATTCCTAGGTATCTTATGGTTTTTGTTGCTATTGTGAATGGAATTGATTACTTTATTTCTCTTTCTGCAGTTACATTGTTAGTGTATAGTAAAGCAGCTGATTTCTGTGCATTGATTTTGTATCCTGCCACATTGCTGAATTGCTGTATGAGTTCTAGTAATTTGGGGTTGGAGTCTTTTGGGTTTTCCACGTAAAGTATCATGTCATCTGTGAAGAGAGAGAGTTTGACTTCTTTAGCAATTTGGATGCATTTTCTTTTTGTTGTCTGATTGTTGATGCTAGGACTTTAGTACTATGTTGAACAATAGTGGTGAGAGTGGGCATCCCTGTCATATTCCTGACCTTAAGGGAAGAGCTTTTCCCCATTGAGAATGGTATTTGCTGTGGGCTTTTTGTAGATGATTTTTATGAAATTGAGAAATGTTCCCTCTATCTCTACACCCTGAAGAGTTTTAATCAGGAAAGGATGTTGTATTTTGTCAAATGCTTTTTCTTCATCAGTTGAGAGAATCATACGGTTCTTGTCTTTTCTTTTATTAATATGCTCTATCATGTTGATTGATTTGCGAATGTTGAACCACCCTTGCATCCCAGGAATAAATCCGACTTGGTTGTGGTGGATAATCCTTTTAATGTTCTGTTGGGTCCTATTGACTAGGATCTTGTTGAGGATTTTGGCATCCATGTTCATCAGGGCTATTGGTCTATAATTCTCTATTTTGATGAGCTCTTTGCCTGGTTTTGGGATCAGGGTAATACTGGCCTTATAGAAGGACTTTGTTTACGTAGATTTCTAAGAAGAAGGTGTATTCATGAGAAAACTCCGAGCTTCTCTGTATACATTATTCAAAAAGGACACATGAAATTGGTAAATGTATTGATAAACTAGATTTGTATATTCTCATGCCTGATTTTTCATTCTGTGGAAATTTTTTTCTTAACAGCAAAGTTTTGTTACTGGGAACTGTCAGCTAAGACAGGAGACATTTAAATATGAAACTAGAGTTCATAAAACCAATTTAAATTTTAAACAGTATTGGCATATAAAAGTAGTTGTATTTTTATTTTTTTTTTCAGTTTTACTGAGTTATTGTTGACATATAACATTGTATTAGCTAAGGTATGCAACATAGTGATTATATGTATATTGTAAAATGATCACCACAGTAAGTTTAGTTAACATCACACATACAAATTTTTTTTCCTATGATGAGAACTTTTAAGATCTCTCTTAGCCACTTTCAAATATGTAATACAGTATTGTTAGCTGTAGTCACCATGCTGTACATTAACATCCCCAAACTTATAACTATATCTTTTTACCACCTTCACCCATTTCTGTCACCTCTCTACCCCCTCACCCATTTTTGTCACCCTTTTACCCCTGCCTCTGGTAACCACCAGTCTGTTCTCTGATTTTATGATTTTGGTTTTTAAGTATGGCCTTACATCACAATCCCATCTTTTGCCATAAGTATGAGAAATATAATTTTACATTGGTGGTAAATTATAAATGGTAAATATATTATCAATGGTAGTGATGAAAATACTCCTTTATGAGTGGAGAAGTGGAGTAAAATTTTTGAATTACATATGGATTATCATCATTCTGTTTAAAAATCAAGTTTTGTTTTGTTTTGCATTTTTTAGATTTGAAGATTGCATAGTCCTGCCTCCAGCACCAGTGCTTTCTCTGTTTTGTGATCAATGTGATTCACAAGAACTTCTTTAGTAACAAACGAAATGATCCAGGGCCGTGGAAAATATGACTTTTACATTGGTCTGGGATTGGCTATGAGCTCCAGCATTTTCATTGGCGGGAGTTTTATTTTGAAAAAAAAAGGTCTTCTTCGACTTGCCAGGAAAGGCTCCATGAGAGCAGGTAGGCTGTGTCCTATGTGACCATGAAATGACATCAGTGTGTGCTTGTGTACTCAGGTTCTTTGTTGGTAGACAACCATATCTTTGTTCCTACTTAGTATATTTGAAACTTTGAACTTTGCAAGCCTTGTAAATATTTATAGAGAATCAGACATCAGTTTTGTGATGAGGAAAATTAAAAGTGAGACAATGTCAAAATAAGCTATTAACTTCTGCAGTTATTATCAAAGTGGAAATAGGGACCAAGGCCAAATTAGCATCCAGCCTTATCTTTAAATTTTGTTATGTCTGTAGTGAAGGAGATAAGGGTTTATGAACAGAATCAGAATATTACTGAAGCCTAGGATTTTTTTATCTAGGTTACTGAAGTTTTACTTTTACCTTAAGACATTTTACCTGATGATCTCAAATTGACATGAAGGAAAGAGAAGGCTTACTACGGTTAAAGAGTATTCTGTTCAGTGATTTTTCTGAAGGGTGATATAGGTTATTTCCCCAGACTTGTCCTGCTGACAAGTCATGAGACTTTGGGGGATACTCAGTGTGATAAAACCCCACTCTGACTTCATTTGGTGCATTCATGACAGCATTATATTGCTTTCTGGTCATGTTCTGTCATTCAGCCTCTGCTTTAGTTCCAAACCCGATTCTGACCTCACAGGAAGACCTGCTTTGGCAGTAAAAAAAAAAAAAAAAAAAAAAAAAAATCGAACTTCTTCCTCTTTCCTGTGCTATCTTTATGGCCAGAGCTAATCAGTCTTAAATAGTAGCCTCTGTTAGTGGGCAGAGAAGAAAGTATTAGCATATGCTGCTTGAATAAGTATATTCCTCATTCTTGTCTTAAGGCAGGTACTCTCATTGTCCATGATAGATATGATTGTCAAAGGGTTCATTTGCATTGGCTTTTCTTTTGGACAATGGCTTAAGTACCAATTGCTTCCTGATTTTATTAATTTTTTTGGGAGGAAAGTCAAATAGGAAGATGGGGATCCTGGCAGCTCCAGACTGTGATGAATGCTCAGTCTTTTTATGTATGGTCAATATAAAACCCCTTCTCCAAGGTTACTTCCTCATAAGTGGGACTAACCCACACCTATATGGCTTATCCACATTCAGACTAATTTATTTGAAGTTGGGTTACTTCTTACTGGTTCTTTTTCTTTGTTTATTGAAGCTGAGTTCACAAAACAAAAGAATGATGCATAGACTGAAAATAAGCATTGATTTTAATTCTTTTACTCGACAGTATAGTGCAAACCTAAAAATTTTTAACATTGTCATGATCCTCATCCCCTTTTCTAAGATAATCATAAAAAGATTATTTTAGAAATCCCCTTACACAGTCATGGTGGAACCTTTATTCAAAATAATAATAATCAACAAATGAGATATTTCAAAATCTGTAATTGCTAGTAGTTGTCATAAATTATGAGTCTGATAATCTTCCAAAAAAGCTAAATTTTACTTTTTCATTTGCAGGTCAAGGTGGCCATGCATATCTTAAAGAATGGTTGTGGTGGGCTGGATTGCTATCAAGTATGTATAGAGAACATTTCAAGGATATTTTATAGTTGTATATTAAAATATTTGCACATACTAATACTGCCTCTTATTAGCACATTGTTATTTGTTTATTTAATTTTTTAAGATTTATCTATTCTAGAGAAAGAGTGACAGAGCAAGTAAGGGTGGGGAGGGGCAGAGAATCCTGAAGCAGCCTACCTGCTGAGCACAGAGCCTGATGCTGGACTGGAATCCAGCACCCCAAGATCACAACCTGAGTCAGTCAAGAGTCTGCTGCTTAACCGACTGAGCCACCCAGGTGCCTCTAGCACTTTTACAATTTTTAAATAAATCCTTGCTTTTTTAATGAATAGTACTCAAAATATATAAAATTGAAGCCAGTAAAAGTCATTTAGCAGTTTAATAGTTTATTTAATTTGAATGAGAAGACTTTCTTTTACCTGTCTGATTGAAATATGTCTGATAAACCTATGTGTTTTTTTAAGATTCTCAGTTTAAGAGGTAACTTTGTTAGTAAAATATCCTGTTTAAAATATCCTGTATTAAAATATCCTGTATATCCTGTATATTTATATCCTGTATAAAAATTCCAAAGAATATACAGATAAACTAAGATTTAATTAAGTGTTGGATATAAAGTCAACGTATAAAACTAAGCTGCATTACGAGCAGCAATTAGAAAATGAAATGTTGGGGCACTTGGGTGGTTCAGTCCGTTAAGCATTTGCCTTCGGCTCAGGTCATGATTTCAGGGTCCTGAGATCGAGTCCCACATTGTGCTCTCTGCTCAGTGGGGAGTCTGCTTCTCTCATTCTCTCTCTCTGCTCTCCTTCTCTCTCTCTCTCAAATAAATAAATATCTTTAAAAAAATGTTAAAATGGTACCATTTTCATATAATTTTTAAAAACAGGAATTATTTAATTATAAATGTAACAAAAGAAGAGAAAGATACCTGTGGAGAAAATGAAATCATTACTGAGAAAAAGAAGACAAATAGAGGGATATATTATTTTCATGAGTTGAAAGATTCATTATTGGAAAGTCATCATTTCCATAGTGACAGGTTAAATGCTATTCCATTTAAAACTGTACGTGGTCATGTGGCAGATGGTAAGTTGATTTAAAATTTGTACAGTAGGGCACCTGGGTGGCTCAGTTAAGCATCTGTCTTCGGTTCAGGTCATGATTCTGGGGTCCTGGGATCGAGTTTTGCTCAGCTTGGAGTCTGCTTTTTCCTCTCTCTCTCTGCCCCTCTTCCCTGCTCATGCTCTCTATCTCAAATAAATTGGAAAAAAAAAAAAAAAGACTACCCTAAAAATTCAAAACACATTTTAAAAAAATAAGTAAAATTTGTATGGTAGTACAGAAGTCCGAGTAAAGCGAACTCTTTTTTTAAATTAATTAATTAATTAATTAATTATTTTTAAAAGATTTTATTTATTTATTTGACAGAGAGAGACCACAAGTAGATGGAGAGGCAGGCAGAGAGAGAGAGAGAGAGAGAGGGAAGCAGGCTCCCTGCCGAGCAAAGAGCCCGATGTGGGACTCGATCCCAGGACCCTGAGATCATGACCTGAGCCGAAGGCAGCGGCTTAACCCACTGAGCCACACAGGCGCCCCTCTTTTTTTAATTTAAATTTTGATAGTTAACATGCAGTGCAATATTGGTTTCAGGAATAGAACTCAATGATCCATCACTTATATACACCACCTAGTGCTCATCACAAGTACCCTCTTTAATACCCATCCCCCATCTAGCTCATTCCCCACCCACCTCCCTTGGTCAGCCTTCAGTTCTCTACCATTAAGCTGCTCTCCTTTCTTTCTTTTCCCCCTTCCCTTATGCTCATCTGTTTTCTTTCTTAAATCCCACATATGAGTGAGATAAGGTATTTGTCTTTCTCTGATTTATTTCACTTAGCATAATGCACTCTTGCTCCATCCATGTCATTGCAAATGACAAGATTTCATTCTTTTTGATGGTTGAAAATACTATTCCATTGTATATACATACCACATCTTCATTATCCATTCATCAGTTGATGGACATTTGGGCTCTCTCCATAGATTGGCTATTGTTGATAATGCTGCAGTAAATAAGGGGGGTGTATGTACCCCTTTGAATCTGTATTTTTGTATCCTTTGGATAAATACCTAGAAGTGCAATTGCTGGATTGTAGGATGGTTCTCTTTTTAACTTTTTGAAGAACCTGTAACCTGTTCTCCAGAGTAACTACACCAGTTTACTTTCCCACCGACAGGCAAAAGGGTTCCCCTTTTTCCACATCCTCAGTAAATCTTGTTTCTTGTGTTGTTAATTTTAGATCATACAGGTTTGAGGTGGTATCTTCTTGTGGTTTTGATTCATATTTCCCTGATGATGAGTAATGTTGAGTATCTTTTCACGTGTCTCTTAGCCATCTGGATGTCTTCTTTAGAAAAGTGTCTATTCATGTCTTCTGCCCATTTATTAACTAGATTATTTGTTTTTTGGGTGTTGAGTTTGGTATGTTCCTTAGAGATTTTGGATACTAACCCTTTGTTAGTATGTGATTTACAAAGTATCTTACTGTTCTGTGGGCTGCCTTTTTTTTTTTTTTTTTTTTTAAGGATTTTATTTATTTATTTGTTAGAGAGAGAGAGAGGGAGAGAGAGAGCATGAACACAGGCAGACAGAGTGGTAGGCAGAGGCAGAGGAAGAAGCAGGCTCCCCGCCGAGCAAGGAGCCCGATGTGGGACTCGATCCCAGGACGCTGGGATCATGACCTGAGTCGAAGGCAGCCGCTTAACCAACTGAGCCACCCAGGCGTCCCATGCCTTTTGTTTTTTGATTGTTTTCTTTGCTGTGCAGAAGCTTTTTATCTTGATGAGGTCCTAAAAGTTCAGTTTTGCTTTTGTTTCCTTAAGCAGATATTCGTAAGAGGTGAAAGTATTTGCTATACGGGCATCGAGCTTTATTATGAAGCTGCACTAATTAAGTCAGTATGGTAGCATGTCAAAATACATAAACCTGTAGAATAGAATGGAGAACCCTAAAACACCCACACACAGTGTGTTTATTGCAAAGGTGGTATTGAAATAGGGAAATGTGCTTTACAATAAATATTGCTGTAACAATCCATAATGGAAAAATTACAGTTTGATTTCTACTGCACTCCATACGTAAAGCAACTCCAGGTGGTTCATAAGCTTAAATGTGAAAGGTAGAACACTAAAAGAATTTCGAGAAAGATCTCTCATACAAGAAATGGGTAATATAGGAGATTAAAAGTACACTTAAGCACTGAATAATGTATAGAATTGTCTAATCACTATATTGTACACTGAAACTAATAGCACTGTATGTTAACTATACTGGAATTAAAGAATAGTTAAATAAAAATGATTTCTTGGGGCACCTAAGTGGCTCAGTGGGTTAAGCCTCTGCCTTCGGCTCAGGTCATGATCTCAGGGTCCCGGGATCGAGTCCTGCATCAGGCTTTCTGCTCAGAGGGGAGCCTGCTTCCCTCTCTCTCTCTCTGCCTACTTGTGATCTCTCTCTCTCAAATAAATAAATAAAATCTTTAAAAAACTTATTCTCATACAATTTGTATGAAGCACCTACCACAAAGGAAAATATTTTAAAATTTGATGTTAAAATTAAGAACTTCTGGTCAAGAGTATAAAAGAATGAAAAGGCAAATTACAGAAAGTAAGAAAAAAAAAAAAGGACTGATGTTTTTAACCCACGGAAGTTTCATGTCCGAAATATGTAAAGAATTACCTCATATGAGTAAGAGAAAACAAATAGCTTAAGAGCCCAACAGGAAAAATAGTTGACCAGCTGCTTCACTAAAAGATTTTACTTGGCCAGTGAACACATGAAAAGGGGAAATGCAAATGGAAAGAATAATAAAATAATTCCATTTTCCATTAACAGATTAGCAACTTTTTGTACCAAGTGGGACAAAGGGAGCTATCAAATTCTGCTCCATGAAACTTGATATAACCATTTTGGAAAATACAGTAGCCATAAGTGATCTTTCTGTAAGATTACCTCCCCTGCATAAGATTCCCTAGTGGCTTTTCAATTCAGATGAAATCTGTATCAGGATTCACAAAGGTTGTGTACCATGGGGCCCTGGCTACCTCTGATCCCAGGGCTGCCTTCACCAACACTCCATTCCTTTGTACACTTCATGTTAAGTACTTGACATATATTTTGCCTATTTTCCTTCACTAAAATTTAAGTTTTTAGGAGAACAGTATTTTCATTTTTTAAAAATATTTGAGAAAGCACGAGAGAGAGAGTGAGCAGAAGCAGGGGGGAGGGGCAGAGGGAGAGGGACAAGCAGAACCTGGAGGCAGGACTCCATCCCAGGACTCTGGGATCATGACCTTGGCCGAAGGCAGATGCCTAGCTGACTGAGCCACCCAGGCACCAGGAGAACAGTATTTTTGTTTTGTTTACTGCTCTGTTTCCTGATCCTAGAACAGCATCTGGCCCATTGTAGGTACCTAAGGATGTCTTTTAAATATGAGTTGGGTTAAAAAAAAAACAAACTAATGAAAAAGACTTAGGAGAGATGTTTTCACACAGTTTTAGCTGCTTTTAATTGATTTCTGTTTGTTGTGATAGGGTATAAGTATTTATTAAATTAAAAAAAATTATATGTAAGATAAATTGGTTCTCTTCAATTAAAATTACAGATTATTATTTTTTCTAATTGGTTTGGATTCTGTTCTAATGTTGATAATTTACAGGAGAACCCTTATGAGTAGATGGGAAAAAATAAAGAAATTACTAAATACAATTGAAATAGCATATAAAAAATATAAATGTACCTTTGACCCTTCAGCAGCATGGTAGTTGGGGCAGTGACCTGCTGTGCAGTTGAAAAGCTGCATATAACTTTTGACTCCCAGAAGCTTTACTGTTAGCATACTATTGACCAGAAGCCTTAGCAAAGGCTTTTGTTAACACTTACTTTGTATGTTATAAGTATTATATACTGTATTCTAAACAATAAACTAGAGGAAAGAAAATCATACAAAATACACTTACAGTGCAATTAAAAATCCACTTGAGTGGATCCTGAAAGTTTAAACTCCTGGTAAGTTCAAGGGTCAACTGTATATGAAAATAACATATAGGCATTTTCATTTTGAGTGATTTGTTCTGAGAGTTTTCTTTTGTTATCTATCTCCAAGTGGGAGCCGGTGAGGTGGCTAACTTTGCTGCATATGCCTTTGCACCAGCCACCCTAGTGACTCCATTAGGAGCTCTCAGCGTCCTAGTAAGGTAAGGATGCTATGCTTCTTATGTAGGAACAGTAGTCAGTATATTAGTCCATAAAGCATTCAGTGCCATCTAATTGCACATGCTCAGCATAATTGACATTTAAACAATCTTGAGAACTTTTTTTTTTAAGCTGTGTAGTAATTGCTTTTAAAGGGTTCTCTTTTGTGCACAGGCGTGCTGTCAATTTGTAGCAGAAAATATGCTCCCATGCTTTGTCTCGCTTTTTTTACAATTTTTTAAAATTTCAAGTTTGACTTGTCACAGCACTTAACATTTGAGACACAGACACTTTGGTAAAATGGTGGTTGGTGATAAGTCAGTTTCCATACCTACAGTAAACCAATGATTGGTGCAAGGTTGTGTACCTCTGAAGACTGCTCTGGGGGTACCCCTTTGGAAGGAGCAGTCCAAAACTTGTCCTTTTTCTATTATTTTAATGATTAGTCCAAACAGCAAAGCCCATATTGAAGTTTTGATTTTGGTTACTATTCTCAAAGTTTTTGATAGATTTTTTTTAAGTCTTTGTTTCCCCCAGGGTAGTGTGTGTGTGTGTGTGTATAAGTCAGTATTTATATTTAAGTTACATAATTTTTCAAGATACTATATAATCTAGTATATAAAAGATACATTGTGGTACATGTCTTTTACCCTTAATTTTCTGTGTGTTATGTCATATTTATAGGTTTACATTATATGTTTTTTAGATTTGGTTAAAACTGGCTTTTAAGTATTAAAATTTTTTCATTTAATAGGCAAATTATATAGAATGACACGAACACATAGAAAGGCTGCATCAACCAGTATGGATAAATTAAAGTTGAGTAAATTTTAAGCATTGGTTTGGACATAGAGTCTTAGTTAGATTATAAATTTGTATTGCACTTCCATTTATTGTGAATTTCATACTGATTTTCTACAGTAGAAATATGGGAACTATACTGGTTTAGTGTTCCATTGTTTTGCTGGAAACTTCCATTTTATGATTGAATGTGCCTTTTCTTTACCTTTTCTGAAAGCCGGAGAACCTTCACAAGTTTGTAGTGTTTTAGTTTTTTAATAATTTAAATTCTATGTTGTGTCGATTTTTAAAAAATGAGAAAAGTAGTTGATAATTTTAATGTTCTCCACTCCCCTCCCCCATTTTAGTGCCATTCTTTCTTCATACTTTCTAAATGAAAGACTTAATCTTCATGGGAAAATTGGATGTTTGCTAAGTATTTTAGGATCTACAGTTATGGTCATTCATGCTCCGAAAGAAGAAGAGATTGAGACTTTAAATGAAATGTCTCACAAGCTGGGAGATCCAGGTAAGAAACAAGAAAAGCTTTATCAGTCTCAGCATTTTACTTTTTAATTTAGTTTTTATTTTAACCAAAATTTTATGTGCATATAAAGAGGCAAATTGTTCTACATGGCTTATTATGAAAAATAATGGTCATTTTCTTCTCCTACCAGCTCCAGATGCCTTGTTTATTTTGTTCTTTAACTCTGTGTCTCTAAGTAACATGCTTAAAGTGCTGCTATTCTTGGCTTTAGGCATCATCTGTGTGTCTTCTACCTACTGTATCTGCCTGTTTTTGTTTAAATGATTTATTTACATTATAGTCATTATATAGCTTTTATTCCCAGCTTAGACATATACAACTACTTTTCCTTCCTTGTTTATGTTTTTTCTTAACTGATAATTATCTTTTTTGATCACTTTTCTGTGAATTTATCAATCTGTCTTAAAATTCTACTCCAGTGGTCTTAATTCTACCCTCAGTAATTTCAAACACATTAGGTATTCTGCAGTTTCATCTCTTCTGGAAATTTCTCCCAAAATCTTATTTGGCCTTAGTCCAGGCTGGTATGTTGAGCTGCCTGCACATTTGTTATTGTGGACTTTTCTTCATCAGCATCCTGAAGGGATCCCCTTCACTTTTTTCTTGGCTCTGAATCCTGGGTTTGCTCCTTCATTTTGGTTGGAGCTGCTATTGTGGGAGACAAGAAAGGCACAGAAGAGATGAGACTTAAAGTCCTTGTATATATAAAAATGTCTTTAGTCCATGTGAACTCAATTGTCTTCTCACTTCCAGTGTTGCTAAGAAATGACAGTCAATTCTTTATCTTTTATATGTTAACCATATTTTGTCTTTAGCAACCTTTAGGATGTCCTCTTTGCCCTCATCATCTGAAATTTTCCACTGAGGTACTTAGATGTGGGCTAGTTTTTATCCATTGTGCTAGGTATTTGACGGATTTTTTTAAAATTTGGAAATGTCTTTCTAGGAAATCAAATTTGTTCTTTGATATTCTTTCTTTTCTCTTTGTAAAATTCTTCTTACTCTTCTGTTGATTGGACCTCCTGAAATATACAGTGACTTTTCATATAGACACGTGTGCATGCACGAACATGTACACTCACGTACATATATATACACATATGTACACATACACATGTGCACACAATATATATAAATACGTACATATATACACATATATATGTATAGGTATATACATATAAAAATATGTAAATACACACGTACATATATACACACATATATGTATATGTATATATATTATATATATTTACATTATATATTTTTATATATATATACGTATACATATATATGCGTATATATATGTACGTGTATATATACGTATATATGTGTGTATATATGTACGTGTGTATTTACGTTATATATTTTTATATGTGTATATATGTATACATATATGTGTGTATATATGTACGTGTGTATATATACATATATGTGTATACGTATGTATGTAAGTGTATATATGCGTATATACGTATATATGTGTGTGTATATGTACGGGTGTATTTACATTATATATTTTTATATATTTTATAATTATATAAATATATAATAATTTATATATATATAATACATAATATTTATTTTTTTTCATCTTCCTGTTTTTACTGCTTTTTTTTTTTTTAGCTCTGCTTTCAGGGAGATTTCCTCAATTTTGTCTTTGCAGCCCTTTTGAGTTTTTATTTCTGCTGTTACATTTTTAATTTCCAAGAGCTTGCTTTTGCTCTTTGGTTGTGTGTGTATGTGTCAAAAAAACCAAACAAAACGTGAAATTCACCTTCAACATTTTGCAGATGTACAGTATACTATTGTTACCCACATGTGTTGTGTTGTACAGCAAGTCCCCAAAGAGACCTGGTTATTTAAAAGTATTTCTGCAAACTTCAATATTGGGATTGTTTGTGGGCTCTGTTTTTTCTTTTGCTTTAGTCATTTAGTTTTGTCTTTAGGCAGTTTTGATTAAATGCTGGACATAGAATATTAAAAAGTGTAAAGGCTCTAAGTGATGTTTTATTCCTTCAGAAAAAACCTAAATTTTTTTTTGTTGGACAGATACAAGTACCACAGATCACTTTTTCTTTTTTTTTTTTTTAATATTTTTTTATTTGACAGAGATCACAAGTAGACAGAGAGGCAGACAGAGAGAAGGGGAAGCAGGCTTCTTGCTGAGCAGGGAGCCTGATACAGGGTAACCCAGTGAGCCACCTAGGCGCCCTGCGGATCACCTTTAACTTGAAGTGTTGTTTCCCTCTTTGTTGAGGCTGGTTTCTTTCCATTTTGCCTGTATTTCTTAATCATAGACTCTCAGCTGATACCCTGGGATGTTTACTTGGACCATCCACCTGGGTGAACTTTTAATGGCAGTGTCTGTATCAGCATTCCAAGACTGCACGTGTCTTCTCTCCGCTCTCTGGCATTTTTACCAGGCTGTCTATTTGGTTTCTAAAAACCTAGGCATATTAGCTTCTCTTCCCACAAATGCCTTAAGGGGCGTTGCATACAGAAATTTGGGCTCCACTTCACTTCAGCTCCTTCCTTTCTGGAATCTTGGCCCCTTGTATCCCAGCTGCTTAGGCAGCCCAGAATGCCGTTTTTATTTTTACCTAGTCTACTGACACTTCCACAAGCTCCAGGTCACCACTTTCTGCTGGAGTTTATGCCTGTCCTTATCCCTGCAGTCATCACAAGGGAGAAAGCAGAGGTGAGTGTTGATCTTATCTTTTTCTCCAGATTTTCATCTTTCAAGTTCCAGCTGCTTTTATTGCTCTGGCATTTCATCAGTATTTTTCTGAAGATTTATTAATAGTAGTTTTTATTATTTTTGTGGCATGGCAATTTATGTGTTCCCAAGTTTTCCTCTGTCTACACCGAGTAAACAAAGGTTTTGTGTTTTTCTTGTTTTGGTGCTTCTCCTGGTGAACCTTGGGTGCCTTCTGAAATCAGACTTGTCAGATCCCCAGCAAAGCCTCCTGCCCGAGCCCTAGGAGTTGAGTGGGAAAGAACATGAACACAGATACAGACCTTACCCCAACCCCCTGTTTTAGTGTATTACCTACGCACTCAGCTGGCCAGAGTGCTCCAGTTTGCTGTGGCAGTCCCTTAGATGTTCAGAACTGAGCAGAGTTCCTGGATTTTAATGCTTCTTTAATAGACTTGAAGTCAGGTCTCCTGTTTCTGTCTCTCCTTTACCCCGCTTCCAGAGATCCATTGTATCTTCGGAGTGTTCCGTGCTGCAAGCTGAGTTACTTTCCCATCTTTCATCATTGTTGATGTGGGATTCGGCTTTTTTGGATGTGTTGTACAGTTATGAGTTTTTCTTCTGCTTTCTGGCTTCCATAATATTGTTACTATCACCTCCTCTACCTGTTCTTGTTTTTGTATGTTTGCTTCTTTAAGATTCCTATTACTATTTATTTTATTGGCAGAGTTTAAGGAGGGAACAGAGTAAATTCATGACTTACTGTGGCTCAGTTTCCTCATCTCAAAATGCATATGATGGTATCTGTATTATAGAGTGGATGTGAGGATTAAATGTGAGGATTTAATGTGTGCAAATTGCTGAGAAAAGTGGATGGGCCATGGTGCTACACCATCGTTCACTATTACCATGCTGGGTTCAGTTCTCCACATTCAGCCAGAACCTGACAGTATTTTTGATTCTCTTACTGATTTGCTATTTACCCCAGTGGTTGTCTCTAAGAATTTGAGAAACGTACTCCTTTTAGGACAAACTTGAATTTTAACTGCTGTTCTTTATAGCATCTGTAAATTTTTGAGTGTTCAAGGTCATCTCATGATTTCTCTCCATTAGTTTGTTTCCATTCTTGGAGTTAGGGCATTCCAGTGGGTGGAAAGTAGTGAGCTATTCTAGAGTGGATGGCTGCAAATCAGCCTCATCTCCATTTTCTGTGATCTAATTATCATGAGCCCTAAAATGCGATGTTAAAAATGTTAGTAACAGTTTATGAATATGAAGCATAGTGTAATCTTCCAGTATATACATCTAACTAAATTTTTATGAGTATACTTTTGCTGGGGCAGCAAAAGGAAGAAAATATTTATTTTAAGGTCACATCTTTTCTCCTTCCTATTGATTTAATATTTGTTTTGGATTCTCAGGGGTTTTTTTTTTAGTACTTACACATTTGACTAAATACAACTTTTCTTTGCCTCCCCCAGGTTTTGTGGTCTTTGCAACACTTGTGGTCATTGTGTTATTGATACTAATCTTCGTGGTGGGACCTCGCCATGGACAGACAAACATTCTTGTGTACATAACAATCTGCTCTGTAATTGGAGCATTTTCAGTCTCCTGTGTTAAGGGCCTGGGCATTGCTATCAAAGAGCTGTTTGCTGGAAAACCTGTGCTAAGACATCCCCTGGCCTGGATTCTGCTGCTGAGCCTTATAGTCTGTGTGAGCACACAGATTAATTACCTGAACAGGGCCCTGGATATATTCAACACTTCCATTGTGACTCCAATATATTATGTATTCTTTACAACATCAGTTTTAACTTGTTCAGCTATCCTTTTTAAGGAATGGCAAGATATGCCTATTGATGATGTCATTGGTACTTTGAGTGGCTTCTTTACAATCATTGTGGGAATATTCTTGTTGCATGCCTTTAAAGACGTCAGCTTTAGTCTAGCAAGTCTCCCTGTGTCTTTTCGAAAAGACGAAAAAGCAATGAATGGCAATCTCTCTAACATGTATGAAGTTCTTAATAATAATGAAGAAAGCTTGACCTGTGGAATTGAACAACACAGTGGTGAAAATATCTCCCGAAGAAATGGAAATCTCACAGCTTTTTAAGAAAAATGTAATTAAAAGGCTAATCTGTAATTGTGTTATCAAGTGAATTTGAATATCAGAATGTGTCTGAAAAAGCATTGTTCTCAAAAAATGTTCTCTGGAGACAATCTTTTACAAGTTTCACTGATTTGGACCAAGAAATTATTATATTTATATGATGGTAGCTCACTAAAATGACCTCAGTACATGGCCAATTTCTATTAACATTGTATTATTATAGAGGTATTTTAAATTTTTCTTTCACCACAATCTAAATGCACTGACAGTTTTAAGTCGATAAAAATGCTTTATTTTTTCATTGGTAATTAAAATCTGAAATGTACATTTGTCATCCCCAGTCCATCAATCCCTGACCATTTGAAGGCTTTTTGATTTAAAAAGGAACAAAATTTTCCTAATACCTTATCCTGTGATTTACCTTACCTATAAGAATGACTCCTGTTTGATGAATTTTTTTAATTTTGAAATGTTAAGTTTAAGAGAATCCTAAGTTATGAAATGAAGAAAAACTCAAATTTACCAAACAATAAAGGGTAGGAACTTGCCCCATGGGAGATGTTTCTCACACTGTGACTTATCACCCCACATTTGATGGTCTTCCTATTCCTTGATGGCACCTTGCTAAATCAGTGCATCCTACATATGTCAGGCTGCAGCCTGACTGGTTTCATTCTTTACTTACTCTAATCCCTTGATACTTGGAATCTTGATTTACCATTTTACATCAGCTCTTGTACTTTTCAGTGTATTTTCATAATGAGTTATATTGTCATTAAGATCTTCTAACAACTCTGGGAAATAAAGTCAAAAGACTAATTTCTTAAATTTAGCTCATGTTATAATAAAAAGACAAATTGAAACAGTTCTTTTCTAAGTCTGAATGCTTAGAACAAACAAGGTGGTTATAAAATACGGTTTCTTTGTACCCAGTATTTTACTTTGCTTTAGTGTTTGTTCAGACCATTGTATATTTTGGTCTTTTAAAAATGTCCATGAAAAAATGTTTATGGAAAATTTCAAATGTATGCAAAAAAGGTAGACTAGTATAATGAACTTCATCCAGCTTCAGAACCTATCATCATAGCAATCAACTGGGTTTAAAAAAGTAAACCATTTCCACCTAGGTTGCAGGAAGAACATGGGCTTGCTCCCATTGTGTTGCGCCTGCCCAAGGTAATACAGCTTGATCCTTACTGTGTAACCAGTCACCACTGGTGCCTCACTGTCCTTGCCAGGAGATTGCCAGAGCCACACTGTAGTGATGGTGTCCTGCCACACAGCTCTCCACTGGCTTTATTAGGGCAGAGTTAATGGTCTCCAGGTTTCACAAAATAAAATCCCTTTCCCCAGCATTTTTTAATTCTCTAAGTAGCCTTTGTAGACATTTTTTTTCTAATTGCCTCCCCCATGTAATCTTAATATCACAGATATACTGTGTGTTTATGTACTATATATCTGTACTTCTTACCTAATAGAGTAAGAACCAATTTTCACCCCCATGGCTGTGATATGGCACTCAGAATTATATATATATTAATATAAATTCTTAATTCAACATCTTTTTTTTAATAAGGTTTTTTTTTAAGATTTTATTTATTTACTTGGCAGACAGAGATCACAATTAGGCAGAGAGCAGGCAGACAGAGAGGGGGAAGCAGGCTCCCCGCTAAGCAGAGAGCCCAGTGCGGGGCTCCATCCCAGGACCCTGGGATCATGAGCTGAAGGCAGAGGTTTTAACCCACTGAGCCACCCAGGCGCCCCCTTAATTCAACATCTTAATAGCACTGGAAATTGCATTAATGTTTAATAAATATTTAAATTTGGTTTATAATGGGGTCTTAGAGAATTTAGTAATATGAATCAGTTAATTTTAGGCATTAATCATAATTCCTCATAGTCTATACTTCAGTATAGGGTGAGCAGATACTACCCTCAGTCTGTGGCAGAATGCTGGCCCCAGTGTTAGTCACATTACCTAAAGCAACATATTTAGGTAACTTGGTAATGAACAGTTCTGTTTCATAGTAAGTCAAGGTTAAAGAGTCCAATGGAGTAGTTCACAGACTTTATCTTCAGTAGCATGTATGATGGATTTTAGTGTTCCATTTCCAAAGCCATATGGCAATTACTCCCTATCATGATCTTGTCCCTTCTTTAAAGGTGGCAGGTGACCAAGACTAGATCTCCTGGGCCAGGTCTGTGCAGATAAGTAAAGTATCTTGCCCCACCCAGGGCACAAGGTCACAATACTAAATGAATAAACACAAATAAGTTTTATTAGTTTTATTTCTGTAACCTTTAAATCATGCCCTACAAATTAAATTCTGTCACAACTGGATTTAGTAGAAGCAGAGGAATCAAGTTCACTATTTTCTGAAACACTGACACAAAAAAGGGAAGGGAACAATGACTTAGAAAAGGTTACTCATAAAAGATCCATCAAGAAAAATCCCCAAACAAAAGCTAAATAATTAAGTTTAATTCTAATTGGTAGTGCATTTTATTACAATGAGCTGGTAGTACATTTCTTAAGTCCGTAAATCTTTCCCCAAACATTATTGATCCTTTGCTAAGGAATAAATGGATGACCTCAGCAGCAATTTGACATAGCTAGCTGTTGGAACATTCCATAGAAAAAATGGAAAATTACTCTGTAAGAACATGATGGCAACAATCAGCAGCCAATATTCTCAGACTTTCTAATTACCAAAAGCATATACAATTTTAGTCTAGAAAAATAAGTCAATTTTATAAAATTAAGCTTTTAAATTGGAAAAGTACCCCCTTTAACAGGCACAGATAAGGAAAAATAGTCCCTAAAAATCTTGCTAAATAGTTTATGGAAAGGAAAACATGCCCTTAAAAGTTATTAAATGCAGTCAGTACTGGGACTCTTCGAAAACATGATGTACATGTCCTCAGCTGCTGGCGAGGGACTGGTGGATAGGTGGCTGAAAGCAGCGAACATGCTCCACGGGGGTGCTTTCTCCATCACCAGACTTCAAGTACTTGTCCAAGATAGTAATTATTTCATCATTTAGAATCTGGAACTTGCGAATTCTCTCTACCATCTTCTTTAATGGCTGCAACAATTAAAATTAGGATGTTTGTTATCAAAATATGTACATTTACTCATGTTTCAAAATGGCAGGATTTTCACATTTTCTCATAAAAATTACAGCAAACTACTAGCACACATATCTATCTCTCTAATGTACCTATTGGAACAATGAATATATTTTGCATTTAAACATATCTCCATTGGTTTCATGCTACCAACTATATTACCTGTACAACTGATATACCTATTCATTCAACACATAGGTATTAAGCTGCTGTGTACTAAAAACTGGGAATGTAAAGAATGTCAGTGGAGAAATGCCAGTATAAGTCTTAGATTCCAGTTCTTGTCGACAGGATATTTTGATAAGAATGCTAGTACAACAGAATTGGATAAAGAACACACGCATGTACACACACACATACACAAGATGACACTTTAAAAAGCATTGCAGGGGGTGCCTGGGTGGCTCAGTTGGTTAAGCGACTGCCTTCAGCTCAGGTCATGATCCTGGAGTCCCGGGATCGAGTCCCGCATCAGGCTCCCAGCTCCACGGGGAGTCTCCTTCTCCCTCTGACCTTCTCCTCGCTCATGCTCTCTCTCACTGTCTCTCTCTCTCTCAAATAAATAAATAAAATGTTAAAAAAAAAAAAAAAGCATTGCAGGTTTTGTCTATGCAGGAGGTAAAGCGGAAGCCAAGACCTCCTAAGGGACAGATGGCACCAGTGGCAATGGGATGAGATGTCCTGAGGTATAAGCAAGTGGGATTACACCTAGAAACTCCCAATAAAGCTAGGCCCCTCTAAAGTGACTCCAATTTTGTTAACAGTCTGTGGAGATGAGAAGCAAATAAAAATCCAGGGAGGAAAAAAAAAATCTAGGGATTTTTCCATGGGATCCCTAGGATCCATGGGATGCCTGGGACGTGAAGTCAGTTGAGCGTCTGACTCTTGGTTTTGGCTTAGGTTATGATCTCAAGGTCATGAGATAGAGCCCCATGTGAGGCTCCACACATCGTGCAATCTGCTTGAATTTTCTTCTCCCTCAAATCTTAAAGAAAAGAAAAGCAATCTAAGTTCAACTGGACAAGAGCTGGCAAATAAACCTAGCACACAAAACATTTCAGAGTTTTAGATAACCTTTGAGGCTTCAGATACTAGAATTACAGGGGCACCTGGGTGGCTCAGTGGGTGAAAGCCTCGCATTGGACACTCTGCTCAGCGGGGAGCCTGCTTCCCTTCTCTCTCTCTGCCTGCCTCTCTGCTTACTTGTGATCTCTGTCATATAAATAAATAAAATAATAAAAAGATACTAGAATTACAAGATATACATGAAATTTGTAAAAAAAAAAAAATTCATTTAAGACAAAATTATTACCACCAAGATTTGAAGAACCAAATCAAACTTTTAAATATAAATTCATTCAAAATTAAAAACAGTAGATTAGAGCTGAAGTGAATCAGTTAACTAAATAATACACTTTTCTGGGAACAGACCAGGGAGATAAGAAAATGAAGATATGGGAGTTAGAATGGCCCCTCAAAGACATCCACGCCCCAATCCCCAGAACCTATAGACATGTTGCCTTCCAAGGCAAAAGAGACTTTGAGAATGTAGTTAAGATTATAGACTTTAAAATGGGGAAAGTACCCTAGATTTTCCAGGTGAGCCCCCAATCTAATAATATGAGAAAAGAACTTTCTCTAGGTGGAGGCAGGAGATACGGTAGAAAGAAAAGTTGAAAGACTGGAAGCGAGGGAGGGACTTGAGATGTGGGCTAATGGTCAGCAAGGAAATGGGGATCTCAGTCCTCCAACTTCAAGGGACTGTGTCCAGCCAACCACCTGAATGAGCCTGGAAGCAAATTCATCCTTAGATGCTCCAGAAAGGAACACAGCCCTACAGATACACTAATTTTGGCCTTGAGATGATAAAGGACCCAGATGAGTCATGCTGTACCCAGATTTCTGACTGAGAGAACTGAAAGAATGGGTGTCATTTTAAACCACTAAGTCTCTGGCAATCTTTTGTGGATTAGGAAACTAATTTTAAAACTAAAATGGTAAGGGGTAAGGGAACCAGAAGAATGTCTAACAGGTACGTAACTGCAGTCCTAAAAGAGAATAGAGAGAATGGGAGAAAAAACTAAAATATTTGAAAAGATAATGGCTGAGAACTTTTAGAATTCAATTACAAAGAATCCATAAAATGACAAAGAGAAAACGATCTAAAGGCAGCCAAAACAAGCAAACAAGCCAACAAATCAAACAAAAACCACACCCTTTGGCCACAAAAAAAGAAGCCAGAAGAGTGGAATGGTACACCAATAATCTAAAAAGGCAGATCCTATAAGGCTGTATAATATGAAGCAGATCTAAGTACCCTAAAAAGAGAAAGAAAATGGAAAAATTAGCACTTTAACTGCCTGACTGCTTTACTTATCAAGTATATTTAGATTCATTTTGGAAATGAAAAGAAAGCTGCTTCAGTGGGTGTCACCTTATGTACTGGGATGAAAAGCATTCTGCAAAAAGGCCTTTTAATAAGTACAAAGTATGATTATTTTGTGAAACTTCCACATATGGTATAAGTCTCTTTCACATACCACATTTTTTATAATCTCATCTTTGCCATCATGTTTCTGGACTTTAAGTAGATGGTAGCAGAAATCCAGGACAGCAAAGCGCCGCTGTTGCCCAAGAAGTACAATGATCATACAGCCAGCCCAGTGGAGCCCGTCGCCAAAGCACTGCCTAGAAACAAGAAGGAACAAGTACAATGGGTAATCAACAACAAAAAAAAAATCATAAACTCTTCTATAAGTTTGTGTCCAGAGGTCAATGACCAAGGAATCTACTTGCAACAGGCCAGCAAGGGAACGCTGAGCAGCAAGAGATGTGTCTTTCTTTTGGGTTCCTCTGGCACATTCTTAACCATTTTTTTAGATCATGGACTCTTAAAGAAGAATGACTTTGGGAAGCTATGGACACTCCTCACCTCCTCCCCCTAGAAAAATGCATACCCAACTTGCCCAAGTTTCCATGGGTTCAGAGAACACCTAGAAACTTCATCCTGAGTCACTTCCTTAGCATGAAGTAAGTACTTCCACTTAATGGCTTTAAAGCAGCTCAGCAAACTTCTAGTGAACTTCCAGAGGAATGCAGTCTTCTGTGTTAGCCTGCTCCCACTTCCCCATTCACTGAACACATACTTACTCGACTGTAAACTCATGGGTTCCCACAGGAATACAATAGACAAATTGCATGGCACTCCAGAGTCTGTGAAACTCAACACACTCATCCACATGCATGACTCCATTGCTGGGCAGAGGCCCACGCCAGATGGGGTCATCCAGAAAGGTCCGGATCCGAGTCAGGATGACTTCAAACATAGACAGGCCACAGCAGAGACGCTCCTTTGTCAGCAAGTCCCCCTCTCTTGCTATTGCAATTTGCTGCACAAAGGACAGAACGTTATGAGCTAGGGTAGGAGGGTAGTAGACCGCTGAAACCAAACTACCCAGATTTGTTTCTGACTTACTGGAAAACTATCTTAATTTGCAGAAGAGGATTTTTATAAATAAGCATCAACAACATAAATATGTCAGCTATTACATCATGGTCTTTGTAGCTTAAATATATTTCAGTCAAGGAGAACTGTCTAGTATAGCTGTTCTTAACTGGGAGTGCTTTTGCCTCCAGAGGACATGTGGCAAGGTGTGGAGACATTTTTTGGTTATCATAGCTTGGGGTCAGGTGAGTGGCATCTAGCTGGTAGAGGCCAGGGATATTATGGTTTTTTTTCAAAAGTTTTTCTTAAATTTTAATTCCAATAGAGATAACATATAGTGTTATATTAGTTTCAGGTGTACAATACAGTGATCCAAAAATTCCATGTACTTCTCAGTGCTCATCAAGTATACTCCTAATACCCTTTACTTACTTCACACATCACCCCATCCAGTAACCATCCATTTGTTTGCTGTAGTTAAATAATGTTTTTTTTTAAATTTTTTTGTTCCTTTATTCATTTGTTTTGTTTCTTAAATTCCACATATGAGTGAAATCATATGGTATTTGTCTTTCTGACTGGCTTATTTCACTTAACGTTATACTCTCTAGCCCAATCCACATTGTTGGAAATGGCAATATTTCATTTTTCACAACAATAATATTCCATTTTGTGTGTGTGTGTGTGTGTGTGTCTGTGTCTGTGTAAACACATATATACCACATTTTCTTTATCCATTCATTTATCAATGGGCATGTGGGCTGTTTCCATAATCTACCTTTTATATAAATAATGTTGCAATAAACACGGGGGTGCATATAACCTTTCAAATTAGTGTTTTGTACTTTTTGGGTAAATATCCAGTAGTATGATTACTGGATCATATGATAATCCTATTTTTTAATTTATTGAGGAAACTCCATAATGTTTTCCAGAGTGGATCCACCAGTATGCATTCCCACCAACAGTGCAAAGTGTTCCTTTTCCTGGGCATCTTCAGGAACACTTGTTTCTTGTGTGTGGGGCTTTTAGCCATTCTGACAGGTGTGAGATGATACCTGATTATAGTTTTGATTTGCATTTCCCTGATGAGGAGTGATGTTGAGCATCTTTTCTTGTGTCTATCTGGATGTCTTCTATAGAGAAATGTATGTTCATGTCTTCTGCCCATTTTGGTGTTGAGTTGTGTAAGTTATATATATTCGAGAGTAAACCTTTATCAGATGTCACTTGCAAATATCTCCTCCAATTTAACCAGTTGTCTTTTGGTTTTGTTGGTTGTATCCACTGTTATATGGAAGTTTTTACTTTGATGAAGTCCTAACAGATTATCTGTTTTGTTTTCCTTGCTTCAAAAGACATATCTAGAAAGATATTGTTATGGCCAACATTAGAGAAATTACTGTGTTCTCTTCTAGGATTTTTATGGATTGAAGTCTCACGGTGAAGTCTCTTATGTTTGCATGTAGTTATCAAGTTTTCCCAACACCACTTGTTGAAGAGACTTTTTCCCATTTCATATTCTTTCCTCCTCTGTCAAAGATTAATTAACCACATAATTGTGGGATTGCTGCTGGTCTTCCTATTCGGTTCCACTGACCACCATTTTTTTGCCTGTACCATACTTTTTGATTAGTACAGCTTTGCAGCCTAACTTGTAATCTAGAACTGTTGACACCTCCAACCTGGTTTTGCTTTCTCAAGATTGCTTTGGCTTCTTGGGAGTTTTTTGTGGTTCCATACAAATTTTAGGACTGTTTGTTTTAGTTGTGATAAATGCTCTTGGTACTTTGACAGGGATTGCATTAAATCTGTAGATAGCTTTGGATAAAGGATATTTAACAATATTTATTCTCCAAATTCATGAGCATGAAATACTTATCCATTTGTTTGTATCACCTTCAATTTCTTTCAGCAATATTTTATAGTTCTCAGAGTACAGGTTTTTCAACTCCTTGGTTAAGTTTACTACTAGATATCTTACTATTTTTGGTACAACTATAAATGGGACTGTTGTCTAAATTTCTCTTTCTGCTGCTTCATTAGTGTACAGAATGCAATGGATTTTTGTGCATTGATTTTGAATCCTGGGACTATACTGAATTCCTTTATCAGTTCTAGTCATTTTTTGGTGGGTGTCTTCAGGGTTTTGTATATATGTTACCATGTCCTCTGCAAACAATGAAAGTTTTACTTCCTCCTTACCAATCTGGATGTCCTTTCTTTTTGTTGTTTTGAGTGCTGTGGCTAGGACCGACAGTATCTATGTTGAATAAAAGTGATCAGAGTGTACATCCTGTCTTATTCCTAACTTTAGGGGAAAAGCTCTGTTTTTTACAACTAAGTATGATGTTCACTGTGGGTTTTTCCATGTAAGGCCTGTATTATATTGAAATATATTCCCTCTAAACATACTTTGTTGAAGGTTTTTATCATGAATGGATGTTGTACTTTATCAAATCCTTTTTCTGCACCTATTCGAACAATCATGTTTTTTCTTTTTCTTTTTGGGGGGGGGGGGGGGGGGCGCAGGGAGGGCCAGAGGAAGAAGAAGAATCTTAAGCAGGCTCCATGAAACATGGAGCTTGACATGGGGCTTGATCTCACAACCCTAAGATCATGACCTGATCTGAAATCAAGAGTCGATGCTTAATGGACTAAGCCACCCAAGGTGCCCCAATGATCATATGGTTTTTATCCAATTTTCTTATCGATATATCACGTTGACTGACCTGTGGATAGTGAAACACTCTTTCATTCCAGGAATGAATCCCACATGATTGTGAATGGCTTCTAATGTATTTGTTGGATTTGGTTTGCTAGTATTTTGTTGAGGACTTTTGCATCTATGTTCATCAGAGATATTGGCCTGTAGTTCCTTTTTTTTTTTTTTTTTTGTGGTGTCTTTATCTAGTTTTGGTATCAGGGTGATGCTATCCTCATGCAATAAATCTGGAAGTTTCCTTTCTTTTTCTGTCTTTTGGAATAGTTTGAGAAGAACAGAGTTTGGTAAAATTTACCTGTAAAGTTGTCTGTTCTTGGACTTTTGTTTGTTGGGTTTTTGATTACTGATTCAATTTCATTGCTGGTAATTGGTCTTCAAATTTTCTATTTCTTCCTGCTTCAGGTTTGGGAAGTTTATTTTTCTAGCAATTTATCTATTTCTTCAAGGTTGTCCATTTGTTGGCATATAATTTTTCATAATATTCTCTTGTAACTGTCTTTCTGTGGTATTGGTTGTGATTTCTCTTTTCTCATTTTTTAAAAAAAGATTTTATTTATTTGACAGACAGAGATCACAAGTAGGCAGAGAGGCAGGCAGAGAGAGAGGAGGAAGCAGGCTCCCTGCTGGACCCTGGGATCATGACCTGAGCTAAAGGCAGAGGCTTTAACCCACTGAGCCACCCAGGAGCCCCTTTCATTTCTAATATTTATTTGAGTCTTCCCTCTCTTCTTTTTTAAAAAGGAAAGGTTTTAAAATGAAAGGCTAAAGGTTTATCAATTTTGATTTTTTCAAGGAACAAGCTCCTGGTTTCAGATTTATTACATTACATATATTTTAGATTCTATCTCATTTATTTCTGCTCTAATATTCCTTACTTCCTTCCTTCTGCTGGTTTTGGGTTTTGATAGCTGTTCTTTTACTAGCTCCTTTAGATGTAAGGTTAGGTTGTCTGGGACTGTTTTTGCTTCTTGAGGTAAGCCTACATTGCTATAAACTTCCCTCTTAGAACCACCCTTGTTGCATCCCTAAGACTTTGAACTATTGTTTTCATTTTCATTTGTTACCATGTAACTTTTTATTTCCTTTTTGATTTCTTGGTTGACCCATTTATTGTTTAGTAGCATGTTATTTGTGATCTTTCCAGATTTTCTCCTGTGGTTGACTTCTAGTTTCATAGTGTTGTGGTCAGAAAAGATGTATGGCATGACTTCAATCTTTTATAATTTTGTTGAGACTTGTTTTGTGGGCTAATATGTGATCTATTCTGGAGGATGTTCTGTGTGCACTCGAAAAGAGTGTGTATGCTGCTGTTTTAGGAGGTATGTTCTGAATATATGTTATATACTTTAGTGTGTTATTCAAAGCCACTGCTTCCTTGTTGATTTTGTTTGATGTCCACTGATAAGTGGGGTGTTAAATTCCCCTAATATTATTGTATTACTGCCAGTTACTCACTTTATGTTTATTATTAACTGCTTTATGTATTTGGGTGCTTTCATATTGGGGGCATAAGTATTTATAATTGTTTTATCTTCTTGTTGGATTGTTCTTTTTATGATTTATACAGTGCCTTTCTTTATATCTTGTGACAGTCTTTGTTTTAAAGTCTGTTTTGTCCAATACAAGTATTGCTACCCTGGCTTTACCCTCACATCCATTTGCCTGATAAATGTTTCTCCATGTCCTCACTTTCAATCTACATGTGTCTTTAGGTCTGAAATGAGTCTCTTGTAGGCAGCATATAGATGGGTCTTGTTTTTTTTCTTTTTTTTTATCCATTCCATTGCCCTATATCTTTTTATAAATTTTTTAAAAAAGATTTTTATTTATTTGACAGAGATCACAAGTAGGCAGAGGGGCAGGCAGGGGGTGGGTGGGAAGCAGGCTCCCTGCTGAGCAGAGAGCCCAACGTGGTTTATAAATTTTTTTTTTTAAGATTTTTATCACCCTATATCTTTTGATTGGAGAATTTATACATTTACATTCAAAGTAATTATTCATATATGTGTATTTATTGCCAATTTGGTACTTGTCTTGTGGTTGTTTTTGTAGTTTATCTCTGTACCTTTCTTCTCTTGCTCTCTTCTCTTAGTTTGCCAGCTTTCTTTAGTAATTTACTTTGATTCATTTCTCTTTTATTTTTTTGCCTGTGTGCTACTGGTTTTTGATTTGTGGTTAACATTAGGTTTGTATTTAACATCTTCTGCATACTGCAGTCTATATTAAGTTGATGTTCGCTTAAGTTTGAACCCATTCTTTACTCCTTCCCCCCACATTTTAGGTATATGGTATCATACTTGACATCCTTTTATTTTGTAAGTCTCGGGACTTTTATGGATATGTGGGACTTTTATGGATATGTTTATTTTTATTGTTTTTGTGCTTCCAATTTTTCTTAGTCTTAATTATGGTTTTTCCTTCCTACTCAAAGAATCCCCTTTAACATTTCTAGTAGGGTTGGTTTAGTGGTCATAAATTCCTTTAACTTGTGTTTTTGTGAGAAACTTTTATTCTCTCCTTCTAATCTGAATGATAGCCTTATGAACAGGGTATTCTTGGCTGATTTTTTCCTTTCAGTATGATGAATCTATAGATCATGCCAATCCTTTCTGTTCTTCAAAATTTCTGCTGAAGAATCTTGATAGCTTTATTTGGTTTCCCTTGTACATAACAGTTTTTGCTTTCTGCTTTTAAAATTCTCTATCACTACTTTTTGCCATTTTAATTACTATGTGTCTTGGTGTGGACCTCCTTGTGTAGATTTCGTTGGTGGCTCTCCGTGCCTCCTGGATCCGGACTTCTCTTTCCTTTCCCAGATTTGGGAAGTTTTCATCTATTATTTCTTCAAATAAATTTTCTGCCCCCCCCTTCTCTCCCTTCTTCTGGGATCCCTATAATACAAATGTTGTTATACTTGATCATGTTGCTGTGTTCCCTACATCAAATCTCATTCTGCATAATTTTATTTCTCTCACCTGCTCAGCTTGACTATTTTGTATTTCTTTGTCCTGAAGGTCACTGATATGTTCTTCTGCTCTTCTAGCCTTCTATTTATTCCAGCTAGTGTATTTTTAATTTTATTTATTGTGTTCTTTATCTCTGATCCGTTCTCTTTGTTGTTAAGGGTCTCATTGATGTGTTCCACTCTTTTTTTAAACCCAATGAGTATCTTTATAAGGTTACTTTAAATTCTCTATCAGGCACATTACTGATCTCCATTTGCTTAGGTCTCTCGTGGGTTTTTTCCCCCTATTCTTTCATTTGGGACATATTCCTCTCTCTCTTCATTTTCCTTAACTCTCTGTGTCTGTTTCTATGTGCTGGGAAATTCAGCTATGTCTCCTGTTCTTGAAAGTAGTGGCCTTATGAAGAAGGTCTGCTATGCAGAACCTGGCACTTCAGGGGTATCTCCTCTATGTGTTGTGCATGTCCTGCTGTTGTGGCTGAGTTGCTTTTTCCTTCAGTCTAATTGTCTTTAGTGGCTCTGTCTGTCTGTTATGGGGAGTACTTGGTCCCTGTGTTGTTAGTGGGCTAGTCTCGCACCACCTACTGATTGAATTGAGTCAGACTAGGCGTTTGCCAGAGATGCAGTAGCACCAAACTTTCCATGTGTTGTCCCCTGAACTTTTGTTGGTGGGCAGGGCTTGCAGACAGACCAGTTGTCTACCCCAACCCACTGCTGGGCCCTCTGTCTGACTGATCTTGTGGTTATCTTTTCCCCTCTGCAGGGTAAGAGTCACTTGGAAGTGGTGCTGGCCCCTGTCAAGGTGCTTGCATACTGCCAGGCTGTGGCACCCCCCAGATGAGCTCTGGCCAAGAGTGTACTGAGGGGCAGAGCTGCAATGGTGAGGAGTGGGGGACCATGGTATGGTGGTGTTAGCAAAGTTTGTACAGCACCAATCCCCTGCAGGATGGTTCTTCCTGAGTTAGGAGTGAGGCATACCTGTCTAAAGGGTGCAGATCTGCTGTAGCACAGCACAGGGGAGTGGGGCAGCAGTGTTAGCAAGTGAGGTAGTTGAGTGTCAGCATGGTGCTGGTAATCGCAGGAGGCCATGTGTTTATGCTGGGGTCAGGGGATAGACATGGTACCTGCTGCTCCTTTGTTCCTGGAGAAGTCTCTCAAGGATTTCTCTGTTTTGCCTGACACGTTCTGAAATAAGTAAACTACTCTCCTTTTCATTTGCCCCAGGCGTTTTTCAAACTGCTGCTTCTAAGTTATATCTCCATGAGGCTGTTATACCAGAGACACTGCTAAACATCCTACAATTCATAGGAAAATCCCCACAATAAAAAATATCTGGTCCAAACTGAGGACAGTACTGCATCTGAGAAACCCTGATCTAGCTTAATGTGATATAAAATCATGGAACTGTACCCTGATATCTTGCCTGCTGTATGAGACCACCACTTTTTTCTGTTATTAAAAAACTATGGGGGCACCTGGGTGGCTCAGTGTGTTAAAGCCTCTGCCTTCGGCTTGGGTCGTGATCCCAGGGTACTGGGATTGAGCTCCACACTGGGCTCTCTGCTCAGCGGGGAGCCTGCTTCCTCCTCTCTCTCTGCCTACTTGTGATCTCTGTCTGTCAAATAAATAAATAAAAGCAATCTTAAAAAAAAAAAAAACTATGAAAAGTCTTCTTCATGAAGAGATAGACAACAAAAACAAATAACATCTATTGTGTATGTCTTATGTGCCAGATAATATCCTAAGCCCTTTGCACATGTTAGCGCATTCAAAATTCCCAACCACCCTGTGACAAGGTCTTGTTACGAACCCCACTGGAGACACTGAGGCCCAAGAAGGACCACCGAACTCCATGATGCCTTCCAGGGAGGGTCACCCAGAGCCTGTAATCTGAAGCTTCAGCCCCAGGCCTGATGTGGACAACAAACTTGCAGCAGTGACAGCTGTCACAGTATGCATTACCTGAGGGGTCCCCAGTCTTTCAATCAGAGGGACAAGATGCAGTGGTGCATACTTTGATTCCAGTCTTTTCATTTTGGCATCAAGTCTCTCTCCCTCTGCAGTGGAAAAAATATTTTAATTTCTGCATTTTTATTTTAATTTTTTGCATGAAAAACGATTGCTGAAGTTTAATTTTGTCAAAGAAACAAATGAAAGATTTCTTAAGTTAACATTATACATAGAGATTCTCTCTGAACATTACAGAATTGGCTTATTTTAATTCAAAATGATAGAATTGACTTTCTGTTCAATATTCATTTTTTGAAACATAAAAATTCCAAATGTAATCAAAATCAGAGAATAGTACAAAACCCTCTGTACCCATCTGCTGCATGAGTATCAACTCATGACACTCTTGTTTCATAGATACTCAACCGTTATGAAACAACAGGATAGTAGCTATTTTGAAGCACATCCAAGACATATCTTTTCAGCCTTTAATACTTCAATTATTCAATATTAGTCTAACCATGTTACATTACCAATTACCTCCAGTTATGATGGAACAGGCACTGAAACTCAAACAAAACTGGCACTAAGTTCTCTGGTCACAAGGACTAAGTGTCACTACTACAAAGGTTAGTCTGCACTCACTGGTAAGAGATATACAGACTCACCTTTCACGTGGACTCTCGGCAGGATGTTCTGAAATGGGGCTGCGTGCAAGAGGTCACACACTTCTTCTAAAGACTAGACCAAAAGAAGAGGACTGCATTAGGACATTTACCTCATCCAAAGACAGACAGAAAAGTTGTGCTGAAAACAAGATCTATATTTGCCATTTAGTGTAAAACAAATACTCTAAGTGGCACCATGCAATAGAATTCTCTGGGATGATGGAAATGTTTTCTGTTTGTGTTATACACTGACATGTTACCAGCCACATATGGCTAGTATACCTGAATAACTGAATTTAAATTGTATTTACTTTTAATTAATTTAAATATAGACATGAGTAAAAACCAGTGTTGAATACTAAAAACAATGGCCTTTGTTTTCCAGGATTTACCAGTCTGGCAGCCCTGATCTGCTAATTTGCTACTAGCCTCTTAAGAAGTTTCTAACTTAGTTATAACAGTTTACAACAATACACACTACATAGACAGGAGGAAGGGTTAATTTCTCTGTGAACAGCACTAGATGCAGAAGGAAAGGCAGCATCACCTTTGTACACAAATGAAGTTCTGAGCAGTCACTCTGAACCTGCTTTTGGATCACAACACCTCTAAAGAGGTAATAAAAACCCTGCAGAAGACCCATTCTCCAGAATATCGCTGTGTAAAGGGCAAGTTTACCTCTGATATCACAGGGGTTACAGAACTCCTAAAAACTTACCAAAAACCCATGTGTAGTTAAGAACAGGGTATTTTCCAGACTCAGAGGCTCTTAAACTATAGAGAAGGGCCCTGAAGATTGGTGTGTTCCCCATGGGGCCTGTGGAAGATATGAATGAGTTCTCTCTCACGCCTCCGACTCTACAGCCATCTTGAAATCTTATAATCCCACAGTAATAAGACAAAATTTTTTTTTTAAGATTTTATTTATTCATTTGACAGACAGAGACAAGTAGGCAGAGGCAGGCAGAGAGAGAGGGGGTGAAGCAGGCTCCCCACCAAGCAGAGAGCCCAATGAAGGGCTCAATTCCAGGATCCTGGGATCCAGCTCATGACTTGAGCTGAAGGCAGAGGCTTTAACCCACTGAGCCACCCAGGCACCCCAATAAGACAAATTTCTAAACAAAGAAACTGTTTTCAGAAAGTCAAGACATATATCAAATGATGGTATTTTTCCTTCTGAAAATTTCCCTGGATGATGGCAAAGCTAAGACCAAGAAGGGGAAGACAAGACTTTTTGTACTTATCAAGTGAGGGTCCTATTGTCACGTAACATAAATCTAGTGCAGCTGCCCCTTGTTCCACCTCCAGAAGGAGATTTACCCCTCCATACCATGTCTCTGTTCCTGAGGCCAGCAGCAAAGCATGAACTCCTCATGCCGAATATATGTAGTAGAAGCTACCTCTAGACCAGTGTACCCAGGACCTGTTCCCCTGGGCCTTCTATTCTAGGTGAGGATGATGTTGGGGGAGGAGAGAGGAACAAGCTAAAAAAGGGGACAAGATGAGATGATGATTCTGTGTTTGCAAACACATTAGAGGGCGATATCAATGGAATTCTATGCAGCTACAAAAAGGATAAGGAATGTCACCACTTCCTAATGTACAATGATTTCCAGCATGTATTTACTGTTGAGTGAAAAAAGCAACATGGAGAGGAGTGAATGCTGGCCTGCACCAACAGAGTGTGGGGGGCAGTTGGAAGGTGGGTGACTGACTGCCAGAAATTGGTCAGGCAAATGGATGGCAGGTGGGAGACTTGGTTAAGGAATGACAGCTGCCAAGCAGGAATGCTGGGGCAGAGCACACAAGAGAGCTCTGCAGGCAGTTCAAAGAGCCTACAGCCAGCAAAACCACTCAAGTGGAGAAGGGCTCATCCAGCTGTGCTGCTTCCAGGTTCTATTACCAATGAGCTCAAATTTCTGCCCCCAAACCAAACCAGAAAAATTGAGAATAGTTACAAAAACCAGCATTTAAAACAAACAAGAAATTGATACTCTACTAAAATAAAAAGTTTATTAAACATACACATACATAAACTAAAAACAAGCAAACAAACCAACCCTAAAACCCAAACAAACAAACAAAAAACCCCAACTACATTATCAAACTTTCTGGGCTAGGTTATTTTTGGTTTTTAAAAGTTTTTAAATTTAAATCCAATTTAGTTAGGAATGCCTGGGTGGCTCAGTTGGTTAAGCGTCTGCCTTTGGCTCAGGTCATGATCCCGGGGTCCTGGGATTGAGCCCAGCATCAGGCTCCCTGCTCAACAGGGAGTCTGCTTTTCCCTCTCTCTCTCTCCCTCTGCCCCTTCCCTCTACTTGTTCTCTCACTTTCTGTCACATAAATAACATCTTAAAAATAAATAAATAAATCCAATTTAGGGGACACACAGTATATTACTAGTTTCAGGGGTAGAATTTAGTGATTCAGCAGTTGTATATAACACCCGTGCTCATTACATCAAGTGCCCTCCCTTAATGTCCATCACTCAGTTACCCAATTCCCCCACTTCCTCTCCAGCAACCCTGTTTGCTTCCTAGAGTTAAAAGTCTCTTATGGTTTGCCTCCCTCTTGTTTTTATCTTATTTTTCTTTCCCTTCCCTTATCTCTTTTGTTCCTTAAACTCCACATATGAGTGAAATCATCTGATATTTGTCTTTCTCTGATTGACTTATTTCGCTCAGTATAATACCCTCTAGTTCCATCCATGTAATGACATGGCAAGATTTCATTCTTTTTGTTGGCTGCATAATATTCCTGTGTGTGTGTGTGTGTGTGTGTGTGTGTGTGTGTGTGTGTGTGTTTACTTTTTTATACCAGGCTAGGTTTGTAGGGAGCAGAATTTGAAAAGCAAAATTAAACAAATTTCTTCAGAAAGTTAAATGTATCTATACAATGCACGGATTTGGTAAGATCAACATTTTTGGCTACTGAATCCAATCCTGGCACTGGCTGGGGCCACTAATGCGCGATAGCATGGTCAGGCCCATGGGCCCCACCCACATACTTATTGCCCTGGCAGCTGGGTCACAGTTACCACACTTTTCTAACGTGACAATCTGATTTACCCCAAGTATCTCCAGTCATAATATTGGGAACCCACACAAATACCAAAACATACTACCACCTTCCTCAGAGAGTCCAAAATAAGCACCAAGAACAGATCAATGTCTGGAGTATTCAAAACTGTACTTGGGTTTGATGGGATTTGGGCATAACCACATGAGATGGAGTGAGAATAGCTATGCCGTCTTCAACCTTGGAGAGTTTCACACTGATGGGTCTATAGGAAACAGCACATCCTACTTCCAAAGAACAAAAGCAACACCACAGAATTCCAATCTGGGGCCAGGTCTGCTGCCCACCACAGAAAGTTTGGCTTCTCACCACTTGCACAAGATGCATGGACAAGGGAATCCAGAGAAAGGAGAAGTGAAGGGGTGACAGTGAGCAGAGGGTGTGAGGAGGGGTGGTGACAGGCATCCCTTTGAAGCAGGGCCACTGCTTCCATAAGAGAGTAATGCATGATGCTCACTATGCCTCAGGCATGGGCCCTGGAATCTGCTGCACTCAACTCGGATGTAGATGATGCTCTTTTCATTCAGTTTCAGAAATATTCACACACTCATAAGCCAAAGTTTGCTCTCAAAGCAACTGACAAATTTATAACATTTTTAAAAAAGATTTTGTTAATTTATTTTTTTGTCAGAGAGAGAGAGAGAGAGAGAGAGAGTGAGAGTGCACAAGCAGGCAGAGAGGCAGGCAGAGGCGGAGAGAGAAGCAGGCTCCCTGCCGAGCAAGAAGCCCGATGTGGGACTCGATCCCAGGACCCTGGAATCATGACCTGAGCCGAAGGCAGCAGCTTAGCCAACTGAGCCACCCAGGTGTCCCAACAAATTTGTAACATTTTATAACATTTTTCCTAGGTGCCCAGTACTGTCCTTACCACTCAAAGGAGCTAAGCACAAGAGTATTCACCTAAGACACAAGCCTGGTTCCAGAAGGGAGAAGATGAGGGGGATCTGTGTCAACTGGGTGCTACTCACCAGGCCCCCAAGGCCTAGAGGATCCCTTCACTGATGAGACCAATTCCCACTGAATGGTGGTGAGGTCTTTAAGAGTACTACGTGACTCTCACAAGGGATTTGCTTGTCTTGAGAGATATGCAACAGGCATAATTGAAGGAACCAGATAGCAAGGATCACACTGGTTCAAGATCCCTCTTTTTCTAAGTTTCTAATACAGCATCACACTCCACCCTAAAGCCAATGAGTGTCCAATTGTTGACCTGACAATGGGTGTACACTGTTCCTCTGAGCTGATGAGAGATAAGTTTTGCCCTTCCAGCATCGAACCTCTATGGTTCTATGATTCTTTTATGTCCATACAAGGATCCTTGACATCTTCTATTTTGTAGGTGAAGAAAAGCTTTTGATAGTTTATTTCCTAAAAGCACAGCTAAACCAGAGGAAAAACAAGCCTTCTATGGTTCCCTGCCACTAAGTGAATTCCATAAGCCAGTCCTCCCTCAGTAAAACTTGGGGCTTCCTGCCATAACCCAAAACCAGGGACTAAAAGGCACCTTTAGACTTAGACACATATGGACAAGAAAAATTTCACTTTATGTTGCGTGTTCAGGAAAAGTCAGTACATGAAGGGAATCTTCCTATAATAAATATTTAAAATTCATGATAAGAGATTATCATTTAAAGTAATTCTTCCTGGGGTGCTTGGGTGGCTCAGTCAGTTAAGTGTCTGGCTTCAGCTCAGGTCACAATCCTGGAGTCCTGGGATCAGCCCCACATCAGGATCCCTGCTCAGTGAATCTGCATCTCCCTCTCCCTCTGCCCTTCCACCCTGATCATGCCCTACTGCTCTCCCTCTCAAATAAATAAATAACATCTAAAAAAAAAAATAAATAAAGCAACTCTTCCTAACTTTTCTGGTTGTTAAGAATTCACAAATATTGGGGCACCTGGCAGGCTCAGTTGGTTAAGCCTTCAACTCTTAGTTTTGGCTCAGGTCATGATCTCAGAACCATGGGACTGAGCCCTGTGTTGGACTCTGCTCTCAGCAGGGAGTCTGCTTCTCTCTCTCTCTTTCTGCCCCTCCCCCTAGTCACATGTGCTCTGTCTCTCTCTAAAATAAGTAAATCTTTTTAAAAAAATTCACAGATAGTGCAATAGAAGATTCAGTTCTCCCTAATGTTCCTGGAGCAAGGCTGGCCTGGATGTCAGCTGCTTGCTGGCCCCACAGCCAGCCTGCCTGCTCTTTGCAGGGCTGCCCAGCCCACCCTGTGACTTTGGTGGGTCCTCCACCTCATGCTGTCACTCCTGCTGTGGGAAAGGGTGGCACATGAGGGGCTGTTCACTCAGAGTCCATGCTGACTTGCAGATGGCCTAGGGTGCCCTCTCACTGTTACCACGTGGAAAGGGTCTACCTAGGATCACAACAACAGAGGGGAAAGCCAAAAGATACAGGTCCCGATGGGAGGCCATCAGCTCCCAGAGGTATCCACACCCAACCTTGGACTACCTGACAACATATATCTATATCTATCTATATCTATATATTTGTAATTGGATGTAAGGTGGCCAATCCAGTAGCTTGGCCCCTAGAAACATGGCAGTCTGAATGCCATGCCCTGAAAGGCATATGGGCACCATGGTCCCAGTCACTGCAAAACATGACCCTGTCCCCGTCAAGCTCCCAGGGCCCTGAAGAAAGGAGAGAGCTTTAAGAAGCAACACAGCAAAAGATTTTCCCAAATAGGTCTAAAGACATAACCAATTAACACTGAAATGCCAATATGCTTCTTCATTACATTTGGCAAGCTGATACTGATACTCTGAACTTTCAGAGCAGAGCAAAGATATATGAAGATGCAACATACCCTTGAAGAATATGGTAAGGGAACGTGTCCTGTCAGTGAGGAAGACTTAAGTTAGAGCTATATGTCACATGTTTTTTAGCTGGAGCAAATACTATATAATAAAACATTCCACAGGGCTCACATAGTAAAACATTCTTAAATGATGAATTATCTTGCATTTTTGTTTTTTAGTTACAGGAAACAAATTCAAATTAAAATCTAGGGGCGCCTGGGTGGCTCAGTGGGTTAAGCCGCTGCCTTCGGCTCAGGTCATGATCTCGGAGTCGTGGGATCGAGTCCCGCATCGGGCTCTCTGCTCAGCAGGGAGCCTGCTTCCTCCTGTCTCTCTGCCTGTCTCTCTGCCTACCTCTCTGCCTGCCTCTCTGCCTGCCTCTCTGCCTGCTTGTGATCTCTGTCTGTCAAATAAATAAATAAAATCTAAAAAAAAAAAAGGTCCAAATTAAAATCTAAATAGTCACACACAAAAAAAGAATGGTGCTTTACCCTCATTAAATAACCCTAATAAATCTGGCCTCTAGAAAAATGCCTTTTTCAGGCACCTGTGGGGAATGACTGCGTGGCCTGGGGTTTGGCTGGGCTGAGCACTCACCAGGCTTTGCTCGATGAGCAGGCAGAAGAGGACAGCATTGCCCACTTCCCGCAGGTTTTGGAAGCACACTGTCTTCAGCTCCGCATACTCAACAATGTCCTTCAGCTGGTGGTGGAAGAACTCTAGGATGCCTGTGGTAGCAGAGAGTGAGTAGAGAGACTGAGGGGGTTGGAGGCACAGTCTGGGGTCTACAGCTAGGAGCACTCGTGCTGGCCATGAAACATCCTCGGACACTGCCACTGTGCCTGCTATGAAGATGGCCACATGTCCCCTGACCCCAACATCTTTCTTGTTTGTCCATCACCTAGGCCTTGGGCCTTGGCTCCAAAGCCTCCATCTCTATCAACCCTGTATCTTCGGAGGAAGCACCACATCACAAGAATAAAGGAAAAAAACCACATCTCCAGCAGAAACAGAAAGGGTTTTGAAAAATTCAGTATCCCCTCACAGGCACAGAAGGGAACATACTTAATCTGATATACGGCATCTATAAAAAACCTGCAACTAATGTCATACTCAGTGGTAAAACCTGCATACTTTCTCCCTGAGCTCCAGAGCAAGACAACACATTTTCTTCACTGTTCTAGAGATCCTGCATATTGTAAAGGGCACAACAAGACCAGGCATAAAAGCTGGAAAGAAAGTTAATATTCCTTAATTTGATCTATACATTCAAATGCCGACCCAGTCAAAAATCCACAAACTGACTCCAGAATTTATGTGGTCATGCAGAAGACCTAGAATAGCCAAAACAACTCAAAGAAGAACAAAGTTAGAGACTTAACAGGTTTCAAACTCCTCAGGCCAACATGCCTGGTCCCAACTGCCATTTTGCAAGGACAACCAGGGCAGTTGACCCAGCAGATGAGTTCCCTGCCCCTCCCTGGTTGGTGATCTTCAAGGTCCTGGTGCTGTCCAGGAGTCAAGGCCTCCCAGTGTTCAGAGCCCCATCATGTAGGCGACTAATGGTGCTGCCTCCCCACTACCAGCTTCCTCCCTCAAATGTGGTAATTACAGCACACCTGCCCACCCACCTGCTCCCAGATGGAAGGCTGGTTTGTTTGTTCTACTGGAAACTGATTCATCAGACTTTGATTAGATTCCTGGCTTCCTCCCACCCGGGCAAAGCAGATCCTATCCTTATCAGTAAATTTCGACTTGATTTTCTACACTGGGGTTTGACCACTCGTGCTGTTCCCTCCATGCTACATCCCCATGGAGGTGCCACACTCACCAGGAGAGCCATACTCATGCCGGGGCAGGCGGCAGATCTTGGGCATCACCTCCATCAGTGTCTTCACGTACTGCAGGATTGTGCCTTGCAGCTGCAGGAGAGAGAGGCTGCATCAGCCACTGACGTCATTGTCCCAGAGGTTGTGAGTGTGCATGGGGCTTCTAAAAAGGAGTCTGTTTGTAAAACACATAGCAATGAGCAGGACCGAAAATCACGTTGGCTGGGAAAGGAAATCCTATCCACAGAACGAAAACAACTGCCACCAGGGTGACTTAACAAGACTAACTAATTGCATGTTCTAAAACATGATTCCCCGGGGTGCGCCTGGGTGGCTCAGTAGGTTGGGGCCTCTGCCCACATCGGGCTCTCTGCTCGGCATGGAGCCTGCTTCCTCCTCTCTCTCTGCCTGCCTCTCTGCCTACTTGTGATCTCTATCAAATAAATAAATAAAATCTTAAAAAAAAATAAAAAAATAAAACACAATTCCCCTTTCAGGAGGCAAATGGTGTGAGCTCTGACAGTGGGAAGGTAAGGGACTCCAACTTTGGTGAGCACAGTGGCTCTGGGGAAGCAACATCCTCATGGGGTGGTTCCTGTATTCTTCTGATCGATTTGGTGTAGCTCCAACACTGGACTCTGTCACCTCATGTGCCTAACACCTTCCAAGTTATGTGTTTTGGGGCAAAGGCTCTAGCTGAGGGTCTTAACAGAGACTGAGTGGGTCATGTAGTCATGGCTGTGTCAAAAGACCCAACTTTTATATATTCTAATTGATTTTTGATCCAAAAAGATTGTATATTTTGTCAACTTCTGAGAATTCTGTCACCTTTTGCTTTGCATTGTTAATAATCATATCATCTCCTTGAGGATTGCCAGTTTTATCTCTGTGGCCAAAAATTCAGCTTTAAGGATGGAAAAGACCTGAAGAATCTTAAAGAAATGGGCTCAACCACAGAAAGACAATTAAAATAGGGGCACCTGGGTGGCTCAGTCAGTTAAGCATCTGCCTTTGGCTCAGGATCTTGGGGTCCTGGGATCAAGTCCCGCACTGGGCTCCCCGCTCAGCAGGAATCTGCTTCTCCCTTTGCCTCTGACCCTCCCCCTGCTCATGTCTTTCTCAAATAAATAAATAAAATCTTTTAAAAAATGACTAAAATAACGGAAAAAGATTAAAGATTAAGATTTTATGAAGTTCTCAGTTAACAGAAATAATACATAGAAAACTAAATCTATGTAGTCTACAAACATCATTTTCTCACTCTCTTTCCAAAAAGACTTAAATAAAAGACTTGTAAACATAACTTCTGACCTCAAGTTACAGAGATGAGTGTCTAATCCTTTATTCACAGTTTAATCCCTGGCACCCAGGAAAGGGGCATACACCCTGTAAGGGGGTAGGGAAGGTTACTTCTTCATATAAAGGCCACATTTTCTTATAAGGAAATGTGTATTTGGGCACTTAGCTTTTTCTATGAATTACTTAAAATAACATGGACCAGGCTTTTCCACCCCAGTGAATTCAAGGCTGTGTGAGATACTGTTTTTTTTTTTTTTTTTTAAATAAAAACTTCATATATGGTCTTACCTGTTCCTAGCATAGAGCTCCTAAAACCCTTCAAATTATCCTAAAAGAGCTTCTTAAAGGTGTCTCTTGTTATGTAAATGAGGTGACTTTCGGAAAGCACTTACCCATGGGGGCTGATTGCCAGAAGAACCAATCCCATGGTAAGATTTGGGACTTTTAGTCCCACCCCTAGACCTCTGGGGATGGGGAAGGAGCTAGAGGTTCATTCAGTCACCAAAGGCCAATGATTTAATCAGTCCTGCCTATGTAGTGAAACCCCCTTAAAAACCTAATAGGGTGGGGTTTGGGGAGCTTACAAGTTGGGGAACCAGAACAGTTCCAAAAGTCACCTTGAGGGTACCCAAACTGCACGAGGACAAAAGTTCCTTTCTTTGGGACCTCTAGCTATGTAGGTCTTCACCTGGCTGTTGATTTGTATGCTTTGTAATAAACTGGTAATCTAGTGAGTAAACTGGTCTCCTGAGTTTTGTGAGCTGCCCTAGCAGTTAACTGAATCCAAGGAGGGGGCTGCAGAAACCTCTGATTTATAGCCAGTGGGTCAGAGGCACAGGTGACAAATTATATTAAGAGATTGAGTAAGGATGGGCATGGGGCAGTCTTGTGGGTGAAAGCCCTTGAACTGTGCGATCTGATGCCACCTCCAGGTAGACAGTGCTAAAATTGAGTTGAACTGCAGGACACCCAATTTGTATCCAAGAATTGCTCAGTGGAGTGTTTGAATCCTTTATTCCCCTCCTCACAGGACATTTGGGTGCAGAACCCTCCACCATGTAAAGGAAGTCCATGGAAGGAAACGTACCAGGCTCTTCACGACCTTCAGTAGCTCCTCCATGACTACGGCAATGCCCTGGTAGCCAAGCAGCCGGCAGATGACCTGGAAGTGAGGAGGCCCCACGAAGTTCCGGTAGCTGCCATAAATGCTAGAGTACGCCAAGTTCAAAGCCTGGGGGATAAAGAATGTAAGTGCTTCATGAAGTCTCCAGTGTTCTCCATATGCTTACTGTGCCCATAAGATGAAGAACTGCTGCACCCAAGATCCAGTCACTATACATACCCTTAAGGCGGAGAACACCAGGGAATTTATTAGACTCCCCCTTACTGGTATTTATGTCTTCAACATAAAGACATGACTAGCAAGCTTGTTAAAACAGAAAGAAAACCAATTTCAAAGATTTATCAAACTGCCAGTTCTACACAAGCCATTTTGAGGTCCTGGAAAGAGAGACAAGCACATCCTCACTGCTGCCTCCTCAGAGCTGCTCCCAGTTCCAGAGGACAAGAGAACAACAGAGCAGTGGAAACTGTCTTTTCAGGGACACACATGGAGCTGGAGACAGAGGCTCCCACAAGGCGAGCAGGTGACAAAGTCAATCAGGGTGGTTTCCGGTAGGAGGGCGCCTCCAAGCTTATCTAAGGACATGGTGCACACTCAGCAGGAGGACGCCTAACAAGTATTCAGTGCTGTGTGTTTCCCTATGGGCACTTCTTCAGCTGCATCCCACAAATTCTGTAGATTTAGATTTCATTTCGTTAGGTGTCTTTTTAAAAATTTCCCTTGAGACTTCCTCTTGAACCATGGATCAGATAGAAATGCAGTAGTTTCCAAGCCTTTGGAGATTATCTCGTCATCTTATTATTACTGACTTCTAGTATGAATCCACTATGGTCAGAGAACACACTCTGCATGACTTCAACTCTTTTAATTTCCTTGAGGTTTGTTTTATGGCCCAGAATATGGTCTATGTGGGGGAATGCTCCCTGGGCACTTGAAAACAATGTATGTTTCGCTGTTGTTGGGTGGAGTGTTCTAGACATGTCAATAATATCCTTTTGGTTGATGCTGTAAACAACTAAAGTTCTTTATTGTTGCTGATTTTCTGTCTACTGACTTTATTGATGACTAAGAAGAATGTTGAATTCCCCAACAATAATTGTGGACTTGTTCATTGCTCTTTTCATTTATGTCAGTACTTGCTTCAAGTATTTTGAAGTTCTGTTACTTGGTACACAAACATTTAGGATTGCCATATTTTCTTGGTAGCTTGGCCCTATAATATAATGTCCCTCTTGGGTCTCCGACTATCTTTGCTTCAAAATCTACTTTATGTTATATTAATATAGTCACTCCTTTCTTCTGATTAATGTTTGCATGATGTATTTTTATCCATCCTTTTACTTTCAACCCACCAATATAATTTATTTGAACTGCATTTCTTGTTCAATCATGTTTTTTTTTTTTTTAAGATTTTATTTATTTATTTGACAGATAGAGATCACAAGTAGGCAGAGAAGCAGGCAGAGAGAGAGGAGGAAGCAGGCTCTCCGCTGAGCAGAGAGCCCGATGCGGGGCTCGATCCCAGGACCCTGGGATCATGACCTGAGCCGAAGGCAGAGGCTTTAACCCACTGAGCCACCCAGGCGCCCCTCAATCATGTTTTTTGAATTCACTCTGCCAAACCTCAGTATTTTAACTATATTTAGATCACTTAAATTTAGTACATTTATATTTAGTAATTATACATAATGTAATTATTGATAGATAATCTAAGTAGGGTCTGCTTCATTCTTCCTGACTTCTTCTGGGTCATTTAAACATTTCTAGAATTCCACTGTGAATGATCTATAGTAATTTCAAGAGTATCTCTTCACCCAGATGTGTTAGTGGTTGTTCTAGGTCTTACATTATGAGTTATCACAATCCACTGTTATCAACATTTTACCACTTGGATTGAAGTATATCAACCTCCCCTTCATTTAGGTTCCCTGAATCCTCCCCTGCCCCCTTTATCATTGTCTTAAATATTTCCTCTACATACACCAAAAACCACATCAAAAAGCTGATTCTGAAGAATCAGCACAGCAGGCCTGGATGCTCAGCTCTTGAGTATCCTCAGGAGCCCTGCTTCCAATTCCTGGGAATTTAGCCTGTAAAATGTTACCAACTGATAAAGTTGTTTTCTACTACTGGGACATTTAACCATGCTACAACTTGTCTAGGCTGGATGTATAAATAGTAATTTATGGGGGCTCCTTTCCTTCTGGGGGTTCTGGAGTTTTTAGTAGCTGTGAACAGTCAAGACAGGAGGCATGTGCCTATGTACCCAGCCCTAGTGAAAGCCTTGGACCTGAGCAATTGAGTGGGCTCCTATTCTCCGGGCAGAAAAACTGCATGAACCATGCAATTCCCATAAGGGACAATGTTGGTAGCCTGTGCCTGGTTCGACCACCACCTGATGTGTCTTTTTCCCTTACTGGTCCTGCTTTGCATCCTTCTGCAGTAAGGAACTACAGCTGTGAGTATAACTGACTGAGTCTGTGAGTCCTTCTAGACAATCAGAATGTATGGGTGGTCCTAGAACCCAAAAATAGAAAGTATGGGACTAAACAATTACCAAACACAACAATGACCAGGTTGGAAGCTCCACTAAGTGCCCATCCTGTGCCCAAGCCTACAACCCCCACTTACAACCATAATCCCACCTGAAAGGGGGCATATTTTGATCAACAACTTAGATATACTTTCTTCTTCCCAAGTACTCCTTAAAGCACCACAATGTGTATTTAAATGCTAGGATTCAGTGTGAGGTTTTTGCTTGATAATAAATTATAATGTTTCAAAAGAAAACTATGAGAAATATCAGTGATATCTGATGGCCTCAGGAGCTTGGGAAGGTGCTGGAGGAGGACCCTTAGCTAACCCCCATCTCATCTCCAAGATAGCATCTATCTCCAAGTCAATAACTTGGAGAGCGATCTGAATCCTGGAAGAACAAACTCCATAACGAAATACAGAGAAGAAGCTACATCTGAAATATTAGGAAGATCAGAAAGGCAGAGGGAGGCTGCCCACAAGAGGAGGGAGCTGTGTGTCCAAAGAGGGCAAAGAAATAGGACCTTGCACTAGGAAGCTCACATAGAGAGGACTAATCTCCGTAACTTTTGGCTTTAAAAACCAGAGGAGCTGTATCAAAATCGAAAGCAAGCCAACACCAGTCATATTATAGTTAAATTTGCAAAATATAGTGAAAAAGAAAAAAAAAATCCTAAAAACAGCAAGACAAAGGAAGTCCCTAACTTACAAGGAAGACCCCATAAGGTTAGCAGCAAATCTCTTTGTAGAAATGTGGCAAACCAGAAGGGACTGGCATGATAAATTCAATGTGCTGAGTGAGAAAAATCTGCAGCCAGGAATACTCTATCCAGCTAGGCTAGCATTCAGAATAGAAGGAGATGAAAGAGTTTCCCAGAAAACAAAAGCTGAAGGAGTTCATGACTACTCATCCAGCCCTGAAAGAAATATTAAGAGAGATTCTGTGAGTGGAAGGAAAGACAAAAAAGCAACAAAGACTAGAAAGGAACACTAGAAAGGAACAGAAAAGATCTCCAAAAACAATGACAAAACAAGTAAAAACAAGGTACTAAATACATATCTATAAATAATTACTCTGAATATAAATGGACTAAATGTCCTCACCTCTGCTGAGGGACGTTTGAAGCCAGCCTGGCTATGGTCAGAACACTCAGCAGGGCAGCATTATCCCCCACTCACAGCAAAGTCTGTGACATGTGGCACAAATAGACCTGGGAAGAGGAGTGGACATAAGCTCTAGGGATAAAGGCCTCTTCCCTTTAACCTCTCTAAATCTAGCCCTCCCTGACTTCAAAAACTGATACCTTGACTCAACAACTGCCAGAAACCTAGGAAAAACATCTTGGGTCTTCCTTTTCTGTCACCCTCCATCTTCAGGTCATAAGCAAGTCCCATCAAGTCCACTTCCAAAATATCCCCTGAACCCATCTACTTCTCTTCACTTCTGTCAATGCCACTTAGTCCAAAGCACTACCTCCTGCTTGGACTAGGGTCACACCTCTCCACCAGCCATCATTCTCCATTTGCCTCCTGACGCCCCATCCCCCCGGCCCTAAGCTGCCTGCCATAAACTGTTACCCACCCCATCTCATGACAGAGCCTTGGCCCTCAGGGCCCCCTGCAGGATTGGTTCCTCCTCAGCATCCAGACCTTGCCAGAGCAAGACCTCCAAAAACCAGCTCTGTCACAACATCCTAGGAGCACACGTTCTCATAAGGACATGCCCATCCCCCTTCCCAGGTACATGCGAAGCACGTGGTACCACCCAAATGCAGAAAACAGGGATAGCATCAATTTCAGCTTGCAATTCCACATATCCTTGCAAAACACAGGTGGCTTCTATTTCTGCCAACGCTTGTTTCCCCTTCATCCCAAATATATCCTCTACTTAACCCTCTGGCTTGTCCCACTAAGACATCTATCATTTTCTTCTTGGCTGACAGCTTGAAAACTTTAAATGCACACATTAGTTTGTAAAGTGTTGTGAGGTTGTGATTAAGACAGAAGCGGGCGGCTAAAGGGAGATGACATCACAAGCCTGGAGAAGTTGGAGGAGAGAAGAAGAGTGAGCCAAGGACCTGTCTCTTCAAAGACCTGTCATAAGGGAAGACTGACATGTTGACACCCTCCTGAGAGCCACCACAAGAGACTGAAGGTAGTCCTTTTATGTAATTATGTTAATAGGCTCATTTCTGCACCTTTGAGAATAATGTGCAGAAAATACAGAGAAGATCTGCTCAAACCTCAGTCCCTCAGAGCTTCAGAGCAGAATGAGCAGCTGCTGCTCAGTGTTAAAGGCTCAGAGGCCGCAGGGCCTAGTATGTATAGCTGGGAAAGGGGGCGAGCCCCCACTTCCCTACACAGCCCACAGGCTGGGCCGTGTGAAGACTGAGACCAAAACCAACATTAGAGGGATCAGCTTAAAATCCTAGTGAGAACAGTACAAACATATCACAGAGTTCAGAAAAGGAAAACCTTTCTCAGCCTTAGCTCTCCCAGAGAGCCACTGTTTAGCATTCCAATAATCTTTTTGTAATTAGGGTCATTCTATTTGGAGTATGATTTAAGTTAATAAAATACAGATCCCATAAGATGTCACAAGATTTAAGTAAGTATTTGTAATGAGTATATTGTATTCCACTGAACAACACGGTATTCTAATATTCTTGATGGTTAGTTAGGCTGCTTCCATATTTTTTATTACAATGTTGTATGACCACCCCCATAACAGACCTTACTTTATACTTGTCTTATTCCTTAGCTGCCCAGGTTCCTACAAGTGAGAACATTTAAATATTTTTTTCTTTTTTAAAAATTATTATTAATATATAATGTATTATTTGTTTCAGGGGGACATGTCTGTGATTCATCATATCTAATAAACAGTGCTCACGATAACACATATCCTACCCAATGTCCATCACCCCATCCCTCCCATACCCCTCCACTCCAGCAACCTCAGTTTATTCCCTGAGATTAAGAATCTCTTATGGTTTGTCTCCAGAGCTCTCTGGTTTCTTTTTCTTTCATTATTTTCCTCTCTTCCCATATAATCCTCTGCCTTGTTTCTCAAATTCTACATGGCAGTGAGATCATATGATAATTGTCTTTCTCTGATTCACTTATTTTGCTTAGCATAATACCATCTAATTCCATCCACATCACCATTGCAAATGACAAGATTTCATTTTTTGATGACGGCATAATATTCCACTGTATGTATGTGTGTGTGTGTGTGTATATAAATATATACACACATACATACCACGTCTTCATTATCCATTTATCTATTGATGGACATCTGGGCTCTTTCCATAGTTTCGCTATTATGGACAGTGCTGCTATAAAACATTGGGATATATAGCATCACTATTGCTGGGTCATAGGGTAGTTCTGTTTTCAACTCTTTGAGGAATCTCCATATTATTTTCCAGAGTGGCTGTACCATCTTGCATTCCCACCAACAGTGTAGGAGGGCTCCCCTTTCTCTTCATCCTTGCCAACATCTGTCATTTCCTAACTTGTTAATTTTAGCCATTCTGCCTGGTGTGAAGTGGTATCTCACTGAGGTTTTGATTTGTACTTCCCTGATACCAAGTGATGTTGAGTACTTTTTCATATGTCTGTTGGCCATTTGGATGTCTTCTTTGCCGAAATGTCTGTTCATGCCTTCTGCCCATTTCTTGACTGGATTATTTGTTCGTTAGGTGTTGAGTTTGATAATTTCTTTTTAGATTTTTCCTTTATTTGATATGCCATTTGCAAATATCTTCTCTCATTGTATCAGTTGTCTTTTGGTTTTGTTGACTGTTTCCTTTGCTGTGCAGAAGCTTTTTATCTTGATGAAGTCCCAATAGTTCATTTTTGCCCTTGTTTCCCTTGCCTTTGGTGATGTGTCTAGGAAGAAGTTGCTGCGGTTGACGTTGAAAAGGTTGCTGCCTGTGTTCTCCTTTAAGATTTTGATGGATTCCTAACTCACATCAATTTTGAGGTTATTTTTGTGTATGGAGTAAGAAAATGGTCCAGTTCCATTCTTCTGCATGTGGCTGTCCAATTTCCCCAACATCATTTGTTGAAGAGACCATCTTTTTTCCACTGGACATTCTTTCCTGCTTTCTTGAAGAATAGTTGACCACAGAGTTGAGGGTCCATTTCTGGGTTTTCTAATCTGGGTTTTCTGATCTGTGTGTTTGTTTTTGTGCTGGTACCATACTGTCTTAATGACTACAGCTTTGTAATAGAGCTTGAAGTCCAGAACTGTGATGCCACCAGCTTTGGTTTTCTTTTTCAACATTCTTCTGGTTATTCGAGGTCTTTCCTGGTTCCATATAAATTTTGGGGCTATATGCTCCATTTCTGTGAAAAAAGTTGATTGTATTTTGATAGGGATTGCATTGAATTTGTAGACTGCTCTAGGTAGCACAGACATTTTCACAGTATTTGTTCTTCCAATCCATGAGCATGGAACGTTTTTCCATTTCTTTGTGTCTTCCTCAATAACTTTTATGAGTATTCTATAGTTTTCTGAGTACAGATCCTTTGTCTCTTTGGTTAGATTTGTTCCTAAGTATCTTGATGTTTTTGGTGCAACTGTAAATGGGATCGACTCCTTAATTTCTATTTCTTCTGTCTCATTGTTGGTGTATAGAAATGCAACTGATTTCTGGCATTGATTTTATATCCTGCCATTTTACTGAATCCTTGTATGAGTTCTAACAGTTTTGGGGTGGAGTCTTTTGGGTTTTCCACATGAAGTATCATATCATCTGCAAAGAGTGAGAGTTTGACTTCTTTGCCGATTTGGATGCCTTTTGTTTATTTCTGTTGCCTTTAACTTCTAGTACTATGTTAAATAGCAGTGATGATGGTGTACAGTCTTGCTGAGTTCCTGACCTTAGGGGAAAAGCTCTCAGTTTTTACCCATTGAGAATGATATTCACTGTGGGTTGTTCATAAATGGTTTTTATGATATTGAGCTATGTACCCTCTATCCCTATACTGTGAAGTTTTAATCAATAAAGAACGCTGTACTTTGTCAAATGCCTTTTTCCATATCTACTGAGAGTATCAAATGGTTCTTGTCCTTTCTTTTATTAATGTAGTGTATCACATTGATTGATTTGTGGATACTGAACCAACCTTGCAGCCCAGGAATAAATCCCACTTGGTCGAGGTGAAAAATCCTTTTAATGTACTGTTGGATCATACTGGCTAGTATTTTAGTGAGAATTTTTGCATCCATGTTCATCAGGGATATTGGTCTGTAATTCTCCTTTTTGGTGGGGTCTTTGTCTGGTTTTGGATCAAGGTAATGCTGGCCTCATAAAATGAGTTTGGAAGTTTTCCTTCCATTTTTACTTTTTGGAACAGTTTCAGGAGAACAGGTATTCATTCTTTTTTAAATGTTTGGTAGAATTCCCCTGGGAAGCCAACTGGCCCTGGGCTCCTGTTTGTTGGAAGACTTTTGATTATTGCTTTAATTTCCTTGCTGGTTATAGGTTTGTTGAGGTTTTCAGTTTCTTCCTGATTCAGTTTTGGTAGTTTATACATCTCTAGGAATGCATTCATTTCTTCTGGATTGTCTAATTTCTTGGCATACAGCAGCTCATATGTTATTATAATTGTTTGTATTTCTTCAGTGTTAGTTGTGATATCTCCTCTTTCACTCATGATTTTATTTATTTAGGTCCTTTCTCTTTTCTTTTTGGTAAGTCTGGCCAGGGGTTTATCAATCATATTAATTCTTTCAGCTCCTGGTTTTGTTTATCTGTTCTATTGTTCTTTTCATTTCTATTTCATTGATTTTGACTCTGATCTTTATTACTCTTCTCCTGCTGGGTTTCAGCTTCATTGGCTGTTCTTTCTCTAGCTCCTTTAGGCATAACATTAGGTTGTGTATTTGAGACTTCTTTTGTTTCTTGAGAAAGGCTTGTATTGCTATATAATTCCCTCTTAGGACTGCCTTTGCTGCATCCCAAGATTTCGAACAGTTGTGTTTTCATTTTCATTAATTTTTAAATTCTCCTTTGATTTCCTGGTTGATCCATTCATTTTTTAGTAAGATGCCCTTCAGGATCCATGTATTTGAGTTCTTTCCAACTTTCCTCTTGTGATTAAGTTCCAGTTTCAAAGAACTGTGGTCTGAAAATATGCAGGGAGTGATCCCAATCTTTTGGTACCGGTTGAGACCTAATTTGTGATACTGTATGTTAATATTTTGGAGAATGTCCCATATGCACTCAAGAACAATGTGTATTCTGCAGCTTTGGGATGGAAAGTTCTGGATATATCTGTGAAGTTTTTCTGGTCCAGTGTGTCATTTAAAGCCCTTATTTCAGGGCGCCTGGGTGGCTTAGTGGGTTAAAGCCTCTGCCTTTGGCTCAGGTAATGATCCCAGCGTCCTGGGATCGAGGCCTGCATCGGGCTCTCTGCTCAGCGGGAGCCTGCTTCCTCCTCTCTCTCTCTCTCTGCCTGCTTCTCTGCCTACTTGTGATCTCTGTCAAATAAAATAAAATAAAGTAAAATAAAATAAAATAAAGCCCTTATTTCCTTGTTGATCTTTTGGTTAGATGATCTGTCCATTTCAGTGAGAGGGTGTTAAAGTCCCCTACTATTATTGTTTAATTGTTGATGTTTCTTTGATTTTGTTATTAATTAGCTTATATAATTGGCTGCTCCCATGTTAGGGGCATAAATATTTACAACTGTTAGATACTCTTGTTGGACAGACCCTTTAAGTATATTATAGCATCCTTCCTCATCTCTTATTACAATGTTTGGCTTAAAATCTAATTTGTCTGATACAAGGATTGCCACCCCAGCTTTCTTTTGATGTCCATTAGCATGATAAATGTTTTTCACCCCCTCACATTAAATCTGGAGGTGTCTTTGGGTCTAAAATGAGTCTACTGCAGACAACATAAAGATGGGTCTTGTTTTTTTATTCAATCCGATACCCTGTGTCTTTTGACTGGGGCATTTTAGCCTATTTATATTCAGCATAACTGCTGAAACATAGGAATTTAGTGCCATTGTATTATCTGTAAGGTAACTGTTAGTGTGTATTGTCTCTGTTCCTTTCTGGTCTATGTTACTTTTGGGCTCTGACTTGGATTAGAGAACCCCTTTCAATATTTTTTGCAGGATTGGTTTGATGACTGCAAATTCTCTTAGTTTTTGTTTGTCCTGGAAGCTTTTTATCTCTCCTTCTATCTTCAATGACAGCCTAGATGGATAAAGTATTCTTGGCTGCATATTTTTCTTGTTTACTACCCTGAGAACATTTAAATATTAGAAATATTTCAGGTGATCCCCTAGAATCATACAGTCCCATGTGCACTCATTTTTCTTCAACTACTGGTGAGGCTAGATATCTATTTCTATTTTTTTTTTTTTAAAGATTTTATTTATTTACTTGACAGACAGAGATCATAGGTAGGCAGAGAGGCAGCCAGAGAGAGAGGAAGGGAAGCAGGCTCCCTGCTGAGCAGAGAGCCCGATGCGGGGCTCGATCCCAGGACCCTGGGACCATGCCCTGAGCCGAAGGCAGAGGCTTTAACCCACTGAGCCACCCAGGAGCCCCTCTATTTCTATTTTTTACTACATTTTTGGGAAATGCCTGCTCATCACTTGTTTCCTTTTTACTAGAGTGTTTATTTCTTATGAAAGTGTAAGAGTGCTTTAAACATTAACAATACTATTCTTTAATAATACTCTGAACTTGTTGCAAATCCTGTCACCCTCAGCCTGGACATTTATCTCACCTTACTAGACAGACAGCAGGTGTTCTGTGACTTTTGTCTGCTTGCCTATGGTTTCTGGATATCAATTCTCTTCTGCATGCTCCTTCCCACCTCACCCCTCCTTTCGTGGCATCACACCTGGACAAGATATTCTGGCCCCTCTATCAAAGATGAGCCTCTGAGCCTATTACACACCCTTTCCTTGTTTGATATTTTTAAACCTTTAACTATGCTGACAGTCTCACTTATTTTAGGGCCAGGAATGAGGCCAGGCCTACACAACACATGGTCAGAGGGCTGTCCCGACACTACATTCCTTTTTTAGAAGTTGCTAATAGAAGAAGACAATAACATTTCAAACATCGCATGATATATTTAAATCATTACAACTCACCTGATTTAAACTAAACTTGAAAATATGCTTCATTGTGAACTTAAAAAAATCATAACACAAACACAAAAGAACCTACTTTTGATCCATGCAAATACTGGGGTTGTGCATTAGGCTGTTTATCTCTTTGAAATTCTTGAGAAAATGGTAATACTGTCCGAACAAATCTAAACAAAAAGGATAAAAAGAAAAAAGAAATTTAATGGTAGTTCTTTAAAATTCAGAACTTTTCCATTATCAATCAGTTACATCTTCTCCCAGTTAACTGATCTAATCATCACATAGGAAAATTCTAAGAAATCAAATACCATGAGATATAAACACTCCCAAGTATAATACAAGTATCCAGAGTTCATCAAAATAGGAGTGGGAAGGCAGATACAGTCAGTCATGTCCAGTTACTCAAATCACTAGTTACAAGCTAGCAGGAAGAATGAGCAACCTAAGTACTTATAACCACACTCACAAAACCATGAGACTGTGGCTTAATAAAGGATTAGGAGACACTGAAAATCAAATGCTTGGATTTTAAAGCAAACTTGTCAAATTTGGCTGACTTTCAAATCAGAAGGGTTCATTTAAACATGAAACTTTTTTTTTTTTTTTTAAAGATTTTACTTATTCATTTGACAGAGAGAGCAAAAGTAGGGAGGAGGGGCAGAAGAAGTATGCTCCCCACGGAGCAAGGATCCCGATGTGGGGCTTGATCCCAGAACCCCAGGATCATGACCTGGGTGGAAGGCAGATAGATACTTAACTGACTGAGCCACCCCGGTGCCCCTAAAATGTAAAACTTTTATAAAGAAGTATCGTTAAGAAAAATATATGGATTTGCTAATTATTAAATTCAAAGAATCTAATTGACACATATTACACTTCAATAAATAAAGAGGGACCTAACTGGCAAAATATCACCAGTGCATGAAATGAACATGAACATCTGAGGGGAGGCCAGTGGCCCGTAGCAACAAGTGTCTGGATTTTGTTGTTATCCTTTAAAGTGCTGAGTTATTTTGGGCAGGCTGTTAACTGATTTCAAGTCAGCTGGAACCTTTCATAATTAGGGTGGCACCTGAGGAATAATACTAAGGCAGGGCCTCTGGCAATTCTGTCGAATGTGTAGGTACTCAGGGAGGTTTCCCCATTCTTGCTGGTAGAGCATCAAATGGCTCCTAACTCTATGTTAGCTCTGGGAATTATTTGGCTCACAGCTCCCAAAAAGTTGCTCTTTGACTATCCTTGTGGAGTTCCACCCAATGCACACACAGTTTAATATTCAAGCAAAGAGTAAAGGGCCCCTAACTTGGTCTCAGGAGCTATTTCACTATGTAGCTCTCTCCTCTCCCATACTGCAGATCTGCCATGCAAATCCCAGCTGCTCCAGCTTCCTCAATTTTGAATCTGCCTCCTCCACCAAACAAGACTTCCAAGCTGTATTTGGGATATCCCCCTTCACAATGAGGCCCAGAAAGTGCTTCCAGGCAGAAAGCAGGGAAGTCAGAGGGCTCACCGCCTTTGTTTCCTTTCCCTCAAGGAAATGCAAAGTCTGAGAACAGTGGTTTCATAAATTTTGTCTAATTTTTCACTTGTTTAAGGCAAAAGAGTAAATCCAAACCCTGTTACTCCATTATTCCAAACAACTTTGAAACACCATATATATTTATGCACATATATGTTCTCAATGTAAAGACAAAAACACTGGAAACAAATATTGAATGCCAGTTAGTAGGCTTGTGTTTCATGGTAGGAAGGATCAGTAATTTTGAAACTATTTTCTGCATTTTCTAGAACTGAGCAAGTGAGTTAATATACCAAGAATAATGAAACAGGATTCCCAGTGTAGAAGGGAGTTACAAAAATAGAAAGGGAGGGAGAAAACAAGAATAAGACCCCCGAGGGCTGAACTGGAACTGAAGATACCAGTGTGGATTCATAGATAAAATACGTAGACAGCTACAGAGAAGCCGTACATACACATGCTTCATGGGTTTGTATACCCAGAAAGATAATTTGGAGTCTTAACTACCAGTACCTCAGAATGTGATCTTATTCAGAAACCGGGACATTGCAGATGTAATTAGTTAAGATGAGGTCATACTGAGGTACAGCAGGCCCTTAATGAATCAATATAACTCAGGTCCTTCTAAGAGGAGAGACACACACAGGGAAAACACCACATGTCTAAAGAGGCAGAGACTGGAATGATACAGCTACACACTAACAAAGGCCAAAAATTGCTGGCCACCACCTGAAGTTGGGAAGAGGCAAGAGAAGATTCTACCCAGAGTCTTGGAGGAAGCAGCACAGCCATGCTGACACACTGATTTTGGACATTTAGCCTCCAGAACTACGAGAAAAGAAATTTTTGTTGTTTGAAGCCCCATGGTTTGTGATAATTTGTCAGAGAACCCTAATACGATACATAGTCAGGAACTTCCCAACTCTGAACATCAAAAGGGTCTAGAAACAATGACATCCCACTAACAATGATCACACCCAGGCTTACTTTTTAATATTAAGCCTAGTTCTAAAATATTCTCCACTAGAAGGAATTCTGTGGAAGTGACAAGTTGCAATGATAGGGCCTGAGAAGTACAAGATAAACATGGAACTTCTTGAGGTACAAGAAGTGCTTCAAAATGATGGGGATAGGGGCGCCTGGGTGGCTCCATGGGTTAAAGCCTCTGCCTTCAGCTCAGGTCATGATCTCAGGGTCCTGGGATTGGGCCCCATATTGGGCTCTCAGCTCAGCGGGGAGCCTGCTTCCTCCTCTCTCTCTGCCTGCCTCCCTTCCTACTTGTGATCTCTGTCTGTAAATAAATAAATAAAATCTTTTAAAAAAAATGATGGGGATAGCTAATAGGACACAGAAATGACAATGATTTTTAAAAAGCAGTCATAACACACACAGGCACACACACACATACACACACATCCCCAGCATGTGCTCACAGGGAGCAGAAGCTAAGGGCACTGGAACAAACCTCAAATAGGCGGCTACCCAGTGCACAGAGGCCAAGACAGGGCTGTTCCAGGATTTGGACCGTTATCATGAGGCTGAATCACATGAAACTGCTGCTGTCAACCATGCCACTCACCTCACTGGCCACTGTGTTGTTCAACATAGTAGCAAAGCATTGGTGGGTGAGAGGGTGGCTAACTGACAGATCTTTATATACCCCAACATCCCAGAATGGATGAAAAATAGAGTCAGTGACTACTTCCCAACATCAGGTACAGAACTGGTAACTGCTATCCACATGCACCTTGAGATCAAGCCCTGAGCTACAAAGTGCCCCAGACGGGAACTCCAGCCTGCTGTGCAGTCTCCACATGGAAAGCTGTAAGACATGCCCAGGACTACATTTGTAAAAAGAGGAGACTGAAAGGGCCTGAATACATGGACATGAGAAATGATAGGGGACGGTGGAGGGGACAGCAACCTAGTGAATAACGTAGAGGCCCTGAGATCATCCCATTTAGGAACCCTTTAGCAAGGACATCCATGAGGTGGCATGCTCACCGGTTGGTGGAGCCATTATAGCAGTAGTTGGGCAGGAAGTCATAGTTGAGCTCCCAGAAGACATGGAGGGTGATTCTCCCATAGGGCGCGGACACATTGTGGTTGGCCTCCCGGAACATGGCATCAAAGCTGTCCAGTGTCAGGTACTTGCTTAGCAGCTTGTGGGTCATGCGGTTGATTTCCAAAAGGCCATCCAACTCCTACAGGACCACAAAGACGGGGTGTGAGGACAGAAATGGGCCCATCACAGTGGCCTTGATTCCCTGCATGGGCAGTGCCATGGCTGGGGGCAGAGCAGAATGGGCAGAAGACAGCAGGACACACGGAGGTGAAGCTGGTGAGCAAGGCAAAGAATACACACAGTGGGGGTCTAGTAGCCTGCAGGAGCTTGCTTCTTACACTTAAATTCATTATGTCCTCTCCACTGCCTCTGAAACATACCTTTTTACTGTGGTCACACCCAAAGAGTCATCATTCTTTCTCCACTGACGTCATTTCTGCATTGTACCCCCTGGGCCTCCAACCACCCACAGGGTACAGACCACTGGGATGTGTCCACCCCCACCCTTGCTGGAGCACTGAGTCCTTAGGCATTAGCCTGAGTCAGCCTAACGTGCCTGGAATTACTCAAAAGCACAGCTGTGTAGCAGAGTCAGCAAGCACATTCACAGATGGCCTTCCAAGCTTTCCTAGTTTGCTCATAAGCATGCCTAGGTCTCTACTATCCACTCCAGCAGCCATGGGCCACAGATGGCAATGAGAATGTGGCTGGTCCAAACGGAGGTACACTGTGCATGTGAGTTACACACCAGATTTTAAAAATCAAGTATGAAGATAAAGAATGTAAGATATCCATGTCAATAATATTTTAATTCTGTGGAAGAATATGAGGAGCACAGCTCATCCTATGTGGAGATGCTCAAACCTGAGTTTGTCGTGCCTACTGCTCACCGAAGCCTCTCTTGGTCTACCCAGAACTGCATCTCTAGAAATGAACAATCTTCCCTGAGTTCTTGCATCTTCACCACCACTTGCCTGCAGGCTTCATTCCTGGGAAATCTATTTGGCTTTGCATGAAATCCTTAATTCATACTTCCTTTCCTTGGCTTTCGGCAGGAATTGCTAGGGGCAAAGCCCTGAGGACAAATTTTCTTTCTCTCATCACTCTGCTCAGATATCCAGAGGATTTTTTCTTTTCCTTTAAAGTCTAATACTTTTACTGCAATATTCCTTAGTGTTGGCCACTTTGAGTCAGTCTTCCCAGGCACATGCCATAAGCTTTTAATATGTATTTTATAGCATGTCTTAATTTTGTTAATATATACATTTTTTTCATTCAAATTTTAGGTAGTTAACATACAGTGCAATATTGGCTTCTGGAGTAGAATTCAGTGATTCATCACCTACATTCAACACCCAGTGCTCATCCTAACAAGGGTCCTCTTTAATACCCAACACCTATCTAGCCCAACCCCACCCACCTCCCTCCATTAACCCTCAGTTTGTTCTCTATCGTTGAGGCTCTTATGGTTTGTTTCCCTCTCTCCTTTTTTCTTTGCCCCTTTCCCATATGTTCATCTGTTTTCTGCTTTAAATTCCACATAGGAATCAGATCATGTGGCACTTGTCTTTCTCTGAGTTACTTCACTTAGCATAATATACTCTAGCTCCATCCACATCGCTGCAAATGACATGATTTCCTATTTCTTTGATGGCTGAGTAATATTCCATTGTGTATACAGACCACATCTTCTTTATCCATATTCCATCAGTCAATGGACACTTGAGCTCTCTCCATAGTTTGGCTATTGTTGATAATAGCACAAGTCTTAAATTCTATCAATGTTTTCTTGAAATACAACTTTTAATATTTATTCCATCCTGTTGCTTTGGTTTTTCTTTATAATATGTGTGTTCCCTATATGTATGTTAGATCTTCATTACTATTATTATATTATTATTATTTATTATGTACAATATAGAACATATTATATATATTATTATATCTTCTGTATCATTTTTTTTCAAATACTTTTTCTGTGTTCACTTCTTTTTCATTTTTAAAATTTTTCTTCTTTCATTCTCTTGCCATAGTTACATGTAACTTACTCAGGGTTAGGATTACTTGTTCTTTGAAGTCAATTTAGAATTGTGACTACTAAGAGCAGACACTAAAAAAGCAATTGGATAGGTCATGCTTGATCAGTGCATACCTTCTGATTCCTATGCAAAAACTAAGGACAAATTTAAAATTAGCTCCAATCCTTGTAACTAGTTTTCCACAAATCTGCTGAACCGGACAAAAGGGAGCACACTTACAACTATTGATGTCAAGTCTTCACTTTCAAATCGTCCAATAGCCAGTTCCAGAGACTTATACATGGCTGCTGAGACACGCTGAGTAATCAGGCGATTAAGGTCAATCGATCTTCCTAGGAGCTGGAAGATGGAAAAGGGGAAAAAAAAAAAACTAACAATAAAAAACAAACAAGGGCACCTGGGTGGCTCAGTTGGTTAAGTGTCTGCCTTCGGCTCAGGTCACAATCCCAGAGTTCTGAGATTGAATCCCATGTTGGGCTCCCTGCTCACAGGGAGTTTGCTCCTCTGTCCCTCTCCTTGCTCCTGCTCTCTCTCTCAAATAAATAAAATTAAAAAAAAAAAAAAAAAAAACCCAAGAAACAAAAAAACGTATATATTCTCTCAGAATCCAATTCTAAGAGAAAGAGCAAACAAACAATATACAAAATGTAAACATTTTAGATCAAATGACATATACAGATGTCATGATCAAATACCCTACCTTCCTGGTGCTGAAATTCTGCAAGTCAAAACCATAAAGGACTTTTGTATTATCATCCTTTGCATTGAACTTACACTTATGTCATGGACAGAAACCCTAAGTTTCACCAAACACCCTGGAGACCCTGGGCTTGCAGTGAGGACACCCTCATGCTGCTGTTCAGGACCATCTGCCAGCACGCAGCAGCCTGAGCCTGCGGAAACTCTGCAGTGGTACAATGAGTAGGAGAAAATTATTCCTACTTCAGAGTCCTAACAATGTATCTGTGCCTCAGTATCATTTCAGTAACAAAAGTATGGACAAAATCCTGGTGCAAATGTCTCAAAATGTGAATGGTGATTATCTGCAGAATTAAATGGAATTTTCCCTACAGTTTTCTGTACTTTCCCAATTTATGACACATACACACACACACATATTTGTAAGGAAACAAAAAATAAGAACTGTATTTTTTATTCTTTGTGCTGGCCAAGAAAAAGCTCCTCTTCAACACGCAGCTGACAAGTGTTTCTCACATTCATTCTTTTTTAAAAAGTTCTAACTTTTGGGCTCTTGGAGAGGACCCAAGCCCTCTGGGGCCATGCCTTCCCCCTGGGAGCCAGAGCAGTGCAGGGTGCAGAGTGCTGCAAGCCTTCCCTTGGGTTTCAGGGTATCCAAAAGAAACTGTCTTTAAAATCTCCACACTTTATAAGGATGTAGCCACAGTCACAGAACATACTGACATCTAGTAAAACTCAGTCAGCTCTAAGAAAACCTCACCATTCCAATGCCAGCTCCACCCCCAACCATGACCCAGAAAGGTCTGACTCACCTGCACATGCCTCTGCTTAAGTAGGGTCTCATAGCGGTTAGACGGTGGGAGATGGATTGTTGCCCCCTGATTCTTGCATTCTGATCGTAAACGTTTATCAAGAAGCAAACTAGTATGGAAGAAGAGAAGACATTTCTCATATTCTGTGAATTTTAATGGAAATGTCAGATCAAGTTACCCTAGATTTCATGTCCAAATCATAAACCATACTCACCTTCCTGCCATAACCTTATAATATGCAAATATCTGGTCTGCCAGCTTATAAACAAATTGGTCAAAGCACAGATTCACCTGAAGAAAAAGAAAGCATATATTAGAGTTTTGTTTCCTAAAGATCAAACAAGACAACTTAAAAAAAAAACAAAAAACAAAACTTTTGATCCAGCAAATTCCATTTCTAGGTATTTAACCAGAAACACTGAAAATACTAACTTGAAAAGATATATGCACCCCCATGTTTACAGCATCATTTACAATAGTCAAGACATGGAAGCAGCCTAAGTGTCCACTGATGGATGAACACATACAGAATTGTCTCTCTGTCTCTCTCTCACACACACAGACACACACACAGGAATGCTCTTCAGTCATAAAAAAGGAAATCCTGCCATTTGCAACTGTATGGATGGACCCTGAGGACATTACATTCATTGAACTACGTCAAAGACAAATACTGTATAATCTCAATTATATGTGGAATCTTAAAAAGAAAGAAAGAAAGAAATGAATGCATAGAGAACAGACTGGTGGTTCCAGAGGTAGAGATGAGCAAAATGGATAAAAGTGGTCAAAAGGTACAAACTTCCAGTTAAAAAATGAGTAAGTTCTGGGAATATAAAGTTAAAAGCACAATTTTTGTTAAGGCAATTAACAAAGGCTCTTTTATTAGAAAAGAAAAACAGGAAACCACCTCATTGTCCAAAAAAAAACAGATTAAATATTTCACAGTGTGGCCAGGAGTGACCACTACACAGCCACTGAAAATTGTATCAGAACATCTCTTACTAATGGAGAAAAATGCTCCCTGACTCTTAAAGGCAAAGGAATATGAAAAAGTCTCCCTTCATCATGTGCTCCCACTGGCTAATGTGCACTGGATTTGGGTTCTGCTCCTGCCACCAGACTGTGTATCCCAGGAACTGCATGTGGCCTCCCCTGGAACACGGCTGACTGCTCTGGGCACTGGGTCAGGGAGGAGACATAGGATAGATACAGCCTTGTGACTCTACCCCCAAAACTAAATTTTCCTTGCAAATGGAGTTAGCCTCTCCAAGCAGAACTCTGATAAGGATACCACGTACTCAAAGGGAAACCAACTCCAGGACCTGCAGGTCTCTGCTATATGCCCACCCTACATGGCCCAGGAGCCTATGACATCTCCCTGAAGAAGCACTTTCTAGTATCTCTGTGAGGAGGCAGAGAAGGACATCTAGATGCACAATGCAATTTATTGAGGTTAAATGCTCTTAAATCTTAACGTACAAAATAAGATTTATCTCCTTAGCTGCATAATAATTCCACTTGTAGGAATGTGTCCTCAAAAAATAATTGAATACAGCTAAAAAATTAGGTGCAAGCAAGTTCTTCAAAGCATTACTTACAATACACAAAAATAAAAAGCTAAAATGAAAGAAATAAAATAGGGGTTGGCTTAAACTGTGTTCATAAAAGACAGGAGAGGATAGAGAGGTGCTTATGACATGTAGTCAAGTATTATGTTGTAAGACCCCAATAACACATGTGTAGATGCAGAGAGAAAAATACAGATAGAAGGATTTACTCCAAAATGTTTTTTCAGAAGTTCATTCTATTGTTCAAATCTCCTTGTATTATAAAGAAAATTTGCTTCCTTTAATACTCAGAGAAAAGGGAAATTAAAGTTTGTTTAAAGTGCCTGCGCCTTCACCTCTGCCTCAATTTCGTCGTAGAGAAACTGCTTGTTGAACCTGGTGAGGGCATAGTGTGCGCTGTCATTGTACAGGTCCAAGGAGTAGAGGACGTACCTGCAGAGGGGGCAAATGGTCAGCCCAGCCTTCCACATAGGGCCCCTCAGCTCTCACATCCCACACTCCAGATGAAATTTAACATTCATTGTTGACCTCTCACATGAGGAAAAAGAATCTCTTACTTCAGACACCAAATGGGGTTCCTATCAAGGACCCTAATGGACCAAGGCAGATGATCCCACAAATGGGACGCATTTACTTAGGCCATGCCCAGACCCCTGGAGGGTTCACAAGGGCCTCCTGTAATGGCATCTTCTCACTTATGTATGTTTCAAAAACTTTCACCACAGAATACAGTATTTTTTATAATCACAAAAACAAGTTATTTTCTTATTTCTAAGAATAAACTGTTGAACTTAGTAAGAAAAACATAAGAAGATCCTGGGTCCAGAGCTGACCACCATCATGTCCAGCATGGCCAAAAGCCCCTCTCCCCTACCTAGCCCCGTATCTGGACAAAAGGCAGCAGCCAGTAGTCTCCAGTAGTAAGGTCCCTCTGAGGGTGCAAGACCACTTCGACTTCACAGCAGGAAGGCTGTTTAAGGAGTGGGGCCAAGCTAAACTCCAAAGACACAACACAGAGGCATGCCAAGGCCTTTGTGTTAGATCTCCATGCTCCTCCTCCCCTCTCTGGTACTGCTGAATGGATGTTACGGCCACTCCAGAGAAAATACAAGGCCATCCTCCTGGCCACATAAGAACTGACGTGCATGGGAAAAGACGAGGTGCTATACAATTACTCTCTTTGCTGAAGAACCTGCTGGGTCAGTTCCCAGGCTGTTCATAAGACATCTCCCTTTCCTATTACTTTACCTTCGTGGACCTTCTATTTTGAAAGTCTCCAATCCCGTACCCTGGCCTTGAGCCCTGACCTCAAAAGAATGCTATTCAATTAACACTTTCTCTCCCAAATTCATCTGGCTCAGAGGCTATGCCACATGAGAGGCCAGTCCACCTCAACTCTTGCTGACAGAGTCTCACCTGACATGGTGGGACTTACTGACTCTTGCTGCCTGAGTTCTTGATTTTAGTCTAAAGCAAGAAGCCCGTTACCTGTATTAATCTCTGAAGTACGACAACTTCAAACGAAGTGCTGAAAACAGCCCAGCCCCCTCCTCCATCTCCCAGCTTCCAAATGCCACCAAGGACCCTGGTCATCACAAAGAACTAAGACATGCCCAGAGGGTACTCACTCCATCATTGACGCCTCCTTGGTCTCCAGGATGTGGTCCGTCAGGATCCAGGGCATGGACATCTCGATGGGGAACTGGATCCTCCTGCCCATTGTCAGTTCCAGAAAGAACTCTCGGAACCACAACTGTGAAAGGTCACAGCACTGCTGGAGTGTTTCTTGAAGGATTCAAATGATACCATATTAATCTTCTGCAAGCAGAAGGAAGTCGGCAGAACGATCTAGGACAGGGAGGGGCATGTGCAAGGTCCGGCTCCTTCAATCTCAGCCCTGAGCCATGCGGGAGTAGATGTGAGCAGGGAGGGGTTACACAGCATCTCACACTAGAGATGAGACATGAGACATGATGTGGCTGCAAGCAAAGCCACCCTAGACTGTGCACGGTCATAAAAAGAGCAGAGTCAGCATCTGGCCCCTGCTGGTCCGGCATGGGCAACACCACCCATCAATGGGAACTTGTCAACCCTGTGAGCTTCTCTGAGGGACTGGGAGGGGAGGAAAATGTCCTTTTTAAAAGGAGAAATAAAAACCACATTATTTTATTTTACTTAGGATAAAGATATAGCATTACATGCATATTCAGTTCAAGTTTATCTAATGTAAAATAGAAACAAATGAAAAAAAAATGTGCCCATCATTTGACAAGTGAACAACAAAAGCTTTGGTCTTTAAACCTGCAGCACTCACAGCCAAGATAGAGGCTTCCTGCTCTGAGCAAGCTGCTGCATGCAGCACCAGAGTAAACATGGACTCCACAATGACAAAGGGTATCCACCCAGTGTCCTGCTCAATGTGACTGCCACCTTCCACATGTCACTACTCATGGGGACTGTTTCTGATATTTATCACTATTTTGTTCTCAAGCCCGGTGACAGATTACCTTCACCTGTGCTTCTGACCTCATATGGGTTACAAAGACCACATTCAAGTCACAGAGCCAGCCACAGGCCCGTGGCCCTCATTCTTCTAAGGGCTACGCCACATGGAGGGGACCTCTGGCTGGCTGTGCATTTAAAGCGACAGGTGAGGGACTATCATGAAGGTTAAAACACAGGTCACCGTCTGGGTGTGTGAGGGGACCACAGCAGGGGAAGGTCAGCAGAAGCATTCTAGACGGTGTTAGCAGTGTTAGAACATGCTGGGCCAGATGCTGGTCAGCAGTATCTCTTACCACTGAAATTTATCAAGTGAGTGTAGAAGAATGACTCTCGATGAAATTTTTCTATGTCCAATATGGTGGGCCCCTCAAGGCTACTTCTCAAGGTTTTCTTGGAACCACTTTTGTCTGCAATGAGGGACTCTAGCATGGTTCTCACCATGTAAAGCTGCATTATCCAAGGAAACATTTGTGGGGGGAGAAAATATACATGGTACATTAGTTACACCAAATTTAGATAAACCACAAGAGGAAGACTACTCCGCTATGCCCTGACCAGAGCCAGGCTGGAGTGGTAAGCCTACCACTATACCAGCCCCTAAAAGTGGGTCTGGGCACCCATCAAAGTGCCCAAGTTGGTGCTGCTTGGGAGAAAGAATTTGTAGCAGAGCAGTTCACTTCCGTGCCATAAACATCAACAAGAAAAACAAATGATGTCTTACCACCAAAGGTTAAAAGAGGTGGATAGGTGTAGGACTGCCTCAGAAACGCGTTTACCACATGCAAGAGTCTTTCCATGCCCAAAGACTTGAGCTGCCTCAGCAGCTCGGCAGAGCTCAAGGACTCCGCCATGGTGCGCACCAGGTAGAGCTAGACACGGACAGATGGGGGGGAGAGGTGGGAGAGAGCCGTTAGTCACAGGACACACACATCATGGGATGGGGAGACACACATGGGAACAGAGGGTGGGGAGGCTGCATGCACATTGGACAGACCCAGGACAAGCATCCTCCATAACTGGGCCAAATGCCTTCCTCCCAGATATTTGAGAGGTTTCATATAAAGCCAACAATGTGCTTTGCTGGTAGTTCTCTGAAAGGCTGGCAGAAGAGATTATAAAAGCCCCCAACAGAATAACAATGAGTAAGAAGTACTAAGCCCCAAAATAGGAAGAAAAAAGCAGAAGGACGTTTTAAATCAGGTGTGAAAGTCAGAAGAAAGTTGCTTTTGGGGGTCGGGGGCTGAGCATTCCAGAAGAGAAAACAGCAGTGGTGGCTTAAGACCAGGGACACAAAAAAGCTACATTCTTAAATTTCTAAAAGTTTATCTTCAGAAACGATCATTTTAGTCCCAACATAGAAAGTATAACCATACATTTAAACACCCACCAGGAAACACAGCGTAAATATGGACACATAGACTTTCACCCACATTTTGGCAATGGGAGTTGATGCAGTCAAATTAAATTCTGTGTGCAAATGATCAAATCTGAGAATCACAAGAACATCTTGGCTAATGCTCCAGATTCACATGGGCAGGGAACAGAGGAGCAGAAAAGGCACAGGCAGTACTTATCATCTTGAGCAGAGAGTGGTTATGTCATTTTACTCCTGACCTTGCTTATCAACCCTCAGCTCAGGTTTAGCCCACTTAGGGGAACAGATGGAGCAGGGGAGCAGGGAGGATGAGAACCTGAGTGCTGGAGGGTCCTACAGCGCGCCGGGGTACTTTGATGTCAAAGCCGCTCTTGGGGTCCTTCTCGCCTCGCAGGGCTGGGTCGTTGAAGGGCTCATGCCCCGTCTCCCAGTCACACACGGTCTTCCTGATGGCCTGCAGGACACTAAACAGTCCCATCAAGTCATCAGTGAGGCACAGAGTGCTGACACCCTCACCACTTTAAAAATCACAGCACTGCCTCACCTAACATAGCTCTCAGGACAGCCAACTCTCAAACGTGATTTCCTCTGGGGGCGGTGGGGGATATGGTAATGGACCAATTCAAAGTGAAACTTTGGATAGATCATTTTCTGGGGGATATTACTAGCCCCAAAAGATCTGCCTTAGCTGCAGTTTGCATCAATTAACCTGAAAGTGAGGTTTTATTTCCTGAACACTGAGTCATGCAAAAGGTGGCAGGAGACAAACCACAAATATCCACCCAGGGAGCTGAAACTCAACTTCCCCTGGCTGATTCCCTGTTTTCTAACAGGAACATGTCACCAACACAACTGTCACCAACACAACACACCAACACTGTACGAACTGGGCCTATGTCTCAGACACATTTGGAACACGTTCCCATTCCCACCAGGGCTCTACCATATGGAGAGCCCCCTAACCCCCACCACAAGCAGGGGTAGATGTGCCCATGTGCCTATCCTATCACCTCGTGGGGAAAGCTCTGGCTAAAATCTGAGTTACTCTTAGACTACACTTCACATTTCCCACGTGGTGAGCCTCCCATTATGGCAAACATGAGCAAAATGGGAAGACTAACAGTATCAAATTTTATTAATGCAAAAAGTCATACCAAGCCAGGTGTCAAACATCAATTATAAAGCAACAAAATGAAATCAATATATTTGTGAGCCCCAGTAAGCTTCATTTTACATAGACGTCTCTGAAAGACAACTTGAAAAGGCTGTATTTTTTTTTTATTAACATATAATGTATTACTTGTTTCATGAGTACAGGTCTAGGAATCATCAGTCTTATACAATTCACAACGCTCACCATAGCACATACCCTCCCCAATGTCCATCACCGACGCACTCCATCTCTTAGGCTCCCCTTCCCTCCAGCAACCCTCAGTTTGTTTCCTGAGATTAAGAGTCTCTTAGGGTTTATCTCCCTCTCTGGTTTCGTCTTGTTTCATTTTTCCCTCCCTTCCCCTATGATCCTCTGTCTTGTTTCTCAAATTCCTCAAATCAGTGAGATCATATGATAACTGTCTTTCTCTGATTGACTATTTCATAAAAGGCTATGTATTAAGAGTAAACTAGCTCAAGATCACTACAGAATCTCTACGATATCTGTGTTAGTCTCTAACCAATTTGTAGGACAGGTCAAAAGGAACAGAAGCAAAAATACTGAAGATGACACACTTGAGATGGGAAATCTGATACTGGGCTTCCTGTCCCCACATGCCTGGTGATGAGAATCATTAAACAGATATTGAGACACTCTCCTGCCCCAAGATAAACACACCCTTGACCCTACATCCCCACTGCTCAGACATTCTGTAGTCGATTTATTACACGTTGCTCAGGTGAATAGTTGGACCTATCACATCACATTTAGAGAAAAATCACCGGAAGGGCATCTTCTGGAGGAGGTTGAAGATAAATGCACTGAGCATATTTATGAAAATCTAACTATATAGTTGTTTAATCTTAAACTGATTCTACAGCTTCAGACTCTGAGCTCACAGGGAGGTATTACACTGAGGCTGACCTCTGGATGACGTTCTTCTTCTTCTTGATGGCCTGCCTGAGTGGTTCCCGGAGGGTAACCTGGGAAAAGTCCTGCAGTGCAGCATAGACGGTGTGCCGGATGGCATGGTTGAATACACTCTCCATTCTGCCCATCAGCACCTGCAGACCTTTGATCATGGCAATCACCTGCAGAGGGAGACACAACTGTCAGTGTGGTGGATGGTGACAGGAAATGGCTCCTTCTCAGGTGATGCCAAGTTGCACCTGGAAGCTGCCTCTCCCTCATACACAGCACCTCTGCCTGGCTTCCCATGTTTCTGCTCAGAAGCTGCTGCCTATAACTCTTCCCAAGAGCCGTGAGCTTAGCTCTATATCAGCAGCTGTCCATGTGCCTGGGTCTGACACCATTAGACCATGAGTGCCTTAAGGACAGTGATGGATCTGCTTGGCTTGGCATGGAGCTAACAGGGGCGTTTAGTAACTCACTCATAGTACTCCCAAATGCATAAGGGTATATCCCTGTGAAGGACTTTAAAAGAAAAAGAATAAAAAAGATTCATGAAAGCAAGTATGTTATTAGCTGGAAAAGAAAAAAGAAGTTTTTTAGAGTTGGTAGCCCAAATCCCATCTATTAAACAGTAACAGTATGCTGAATTAATAGGCATATAAAAGCCTGGAAGAAAATATATACTAAAATGCTTAAAGTTCATCTCTGTGATAGCTCAGAGCTCACAGACACTATAATGTCCTTAAGGCACACTCATGTGTTCTGTTCATTTGCTTTAGGGATTTGTTAGGTGGTTCTTTAATGAGGAAAAAAGAGGCATTTTTATGAAAAAAAAAAAAAACAAAAAAAAAAAAAAAAACAAAAAAAAAAAAAAAAACCCAAAAAAAAAACCCAAATCAAATTCAAACTGAACTGAATTCAAATTCAAATCAATTTGAAAAAAATACTATAAATTCAAATTTATGGGATGTAGGAAAAGGTATGCTAAAAAAGTAAATTTTGAACTCTAGAGGCATACAATAGGAAACAAAAAGTCTGAATAATAATCTAACAGCCATCATAAACCTGTAAAAAGAACAGGAAAATACACCTTCCCCAAACTAGAGGGAAATAAATACTGATAAGTAAAAATTAACAAAACAGAAAACAAGCATATCATAGAAGGTGATCAACAAGGGCATCTGGGTGGCTCAGGTCACCATCCCAGGGTCCTGGGATCAAGCCCCACACTGGGCTCCCTGCTCAGTGGAAGTCTGCTTCTCCCTCTCCCACTCCCCCTGCTTGTGTTCCCACTTTTGCCGTCTCTCTTTCTCTCTGTCAAATAAATAAATAAAAAATCTTAAGAAAAAAAAAAAGGTGATCAACAAAAATAAAGCTGTTTAAAAAAATAAGTAAGTAAATAATAGAATTGACAACTTTCCCGAAGGACTAATCAATAAAAACACAGGCAAAGGCACAAACTACAAACATTAAGAATAAAAAGGGGGGCATTGTCACAGAGTTTACTGATAGTAAGAGATTATGTGACTATATCAGCATAGGATAAACATACAGATCAATGGAACAGAAACAGACATTTACAGTCAACTGATTTTCAACAACTGTGTGAAAACAATTCAACAGAGAAATATTATTTTTTCAACAAACAGTATCCACATGCAAACAATGAAGTTGGTCTCCTGTGCAGGACCGGGTTAACTGGTGAGGACTGGGATGATCAAACCCTCCATATACCCAGGAAAGGCCTGTTTTCAGGACTGGCCCTTGGCCAGCTCCAAGGAACTGAGCTCTCAGCCCTGGGACTATCCTGCCTGAAAAAAGTGTCTGCGTACACCCAAGGCTCTGGACCACTGCAGTACCAGTGTTTATGACAATAATGTAATTTATGGTGAACAGCTATATTTGCACTGGGAGTCTGGAGTCTTGAGTAGCCCAAGTCAATCACAAAGTTGTGTTGCATGCCAACAGTACTGACCCCCAATAAAAAACCTGGACACTAAGATCTTGGGTAAGCTTCCCTAGATGGCAACACTTTCAATGTGTTGCCACCCCTCTCTGCTGGAAAAATTAAGCACATCCTGCATAAGTGCACTAGTACGGGATTCCCAGAAGTTTGCACCTGGTTTCTCCTGGACTTCGCCCATGTACCTTTTGCTGATTTAAATCTGTCTCCTTTCACTGTAATAAATTATAACCTCAAGTAGAACAGCTACTCAGTCCTGTGAGTCCCTCTAGCAAATCAAGCCTGAGAGCAGTTTTGGGAATCTCTAACATAATCCCTACCTCATACCATACTAAAAAATTAACTCAGAATGAATCACACATTTAAACTGAAGAGGCAAAACTGTAAAATTCTTAGAAGAAAACATAAGAGTAAATCTTCATTATCTGGGTTGGGAAATGGCTTCTTAGATATAATATCAAAAGCACAAACAGCAAAAGAAAAAAAAACAGGTAAACTGAACATAATAAAAATTAAAGACTTTATGCTTCAAAGGACCCCATTAATAAAGTAAAAAGACAACCAAAGAATGGAAGAAAAGAATATAAATCATATGTCTGAAAAGAAACTCTTATCTAGAATACATAGAGAACTTAATAAGAAGATAAATAATCCAATTAAAAAATGGACAAAAGATCTGAATAAACATTTCTCCAAAGAAGATATGTAATTGCCAATAAGCATATTAAAATATGCTCAGCATCATAGTTTTTAGGAAAATGTGAATAAAATCATAATGAGATACATTTCACATGTGATAGGATGGCTAGACTCAATCAGACAGACAATAACAAGTGTTGCTGAAGATTCAGAGAAAGTAGAAGCCTCATATACTATTGGTAGGAATATAAAATAGTGCTGCCACTTGGGAAAACCCATCTGGTAGTTTTTCAAAATGTTAAATAAATAGAGTTACCATAAGACCCAGCACTTCTACTACTGGATGTATCCTGAAAAGAAATAAAAACATGCATTCATAAAAACTAGTATACAAAAGTTAATAGAAGCATTAGTCTTTTTTTTTTTTTTAAGATTTTATTTATTTATTTATCAGAGAGAGAGAGGGAGAGAGCAAGCACAGGCAGACAGAGTGGCAGGCAGAGGCAGAAGGAGAAGCAGCCTCCCTGCCGAGCAAGGAACCCGATGTAGGACTCGATCCCAGGACGCTGGGGTCATGACCTGAGCCAAAGGCAGCTACTTAACCAACTGAGCCACCCAGGTGTCCCAGAAGCATTAGTCTTAATAGAAAAGTAGAAACAACCAAACTAAAAAATCAGCTAAAAAGTAAATAAAATGTGATACAGCCATTCAATGGAATGGGATCCAGCAATGGAAAGAATAAAATACTGATACATGTGTGAATCCTGAAAACATGATGTTCAGTGAAAGAAGCCAATCACCATTAGCCACGTATTGTAGAATTTCATTTATATGAGGTGTTCAGAATAAGCAAATCTACAGTCACAAAGCAGACTGGCAGCTGCCTAGGGCTGAAGGGAGAGGAGAACTGGGGGTGAATGCTAATGGGTGTGAAGTTTCTTTGTGACATAACAAAAATGTCCTAAATTTGATTGTGACTGTACAACTCTGTGAATATATATTTTAAAAAGGCACTGAATTTTTATACTTCAAGCTGGTTAATTGTATACTGTGTAGAAAAAAAAAAAACAACTGTTACTAAAATAAGATGAGAATTTATTTTGAAAAACCTTATGACAAATGTTAGAAAATTTTAAGATTCTCAGAAAATTCCCTGAAAATGTAACTTACCATGCCTGAAAATACAACTTAACAAAACTGATACAAATAGAAAGAGAAAATGTACATGGTAAAGAAACTGAATGTTTCAAAAACCATCTCATAAAGGGAAAACTTTACTAGTAAATACTAGCAAACATTGAAAGAAGAACTAACATGAACCTTATACAAACCCCTTCAGATAATACAAAAAGGGAGCCCCCTATGAATTGTTTTATGAAGCCAGCAACCAGAAAACTAGAATGGAAAGTTATAACTAATGACAGTGTATGTTAATTATACTTAAACAAAAATAAATGAATAAATAAATAAATAGCAAATAGAAGTAAAAAGAAAATAATGTTACTCTACACAGGTGTTGCTATGTGCAGTAATTTCCTTCTCTAAAGTACACTATGAAAAAGGGAAAGGAGAGAGGAAGATTTAGGGGAACTTCCTAATAGAGAAACCTGACAATACATCCTTGGCCAGATAAGCAAGGTTGATACCAACTGTGATGAGTTTGTTAACAGTATGTATTCTTGATGTGATGTGATGGAAATGATGCTTCACACCTCCGTGGTCCAAATTCCCCAAACCTGTAACTCCAATCTAATTATGAGAAAAAGTCACAAAAATACCAACTGAGAAACATCTGACAAAATACCTGACCAGTGCTCCTGAAAACTGTCAAGGTCATCCAAAACAAAGAAAGTCTGAAAAACTCACAACCCAGATGAGCCTAAGGAGATATGATGACTTAATGTAATGTGGGATCTTAGATCAGAACTAAAACATTATGGAAAGACTGAGGAAATACGAATAAAGTATGGACTTTGGTTAATAATAATGTACAATACTGGTTTATTCATTATAATGACACTAATGTGAAATGTTAACAATAAAGAAAAATGGCTGTGGGATAGATAGGAACTCACTGTACCATCTTTGCAATTTTTCTGTAAATCTAAAAATGTTTTAAAATAAAAGGTTTATTTTAAAAAAGTGACAGTAAAAGACACTCTCACTCATCAAGTTTGATATAAAAGTCCTAAGCAAAATACTAGCAAACTATATCCAACAATATATAAAGAGGATAATCTGTCATGATTGAGTTGAGTTTAGACCAGGAATGCAAGGCGACCTTAACATCAAACCTGATTTAAAAAAAAAAAAAAAATGGGGGGAAAAAGAAAACCCACAATCAGTGTAAATTCACCACATTAATGGAATAAAAGAGAAAAAGTCACAGAAGTACTTTACTGGATACAAAGTGTTTAATAGAATTAATATCAACTCATAATAAAATCTCTTAGCAAACAAGGAAAGGAAGGCAAGTTCCTTTATCTGATGAAAGTTGGCTATAAGAAACCTACAGCAAGGTGCGCCTGGGTGGTTCAGTCGGTGACACATCTGCCTTGGGCTCAGATCATAATCCTGGCGTTCTGGGATCAAGCCCTTCATCAGGCTCTCCCTGCTTAGTGGGTTGTCTGCTTTTCCCTCTCCCTCCTCTGCCCTTCCCCCTGCTTGTGCTCTCTCTCTCTCAAATTAAAAAAGAAAAAGAAAAAGAAAAAACCTATAGCAAACACATTAGGTGAAAGGTTGAAAGCTTTCCCTTTGAGATGAAGAACAAGACAAGGATGGCTGGTGCCTACTATTTAACAAGTAGGGGTCTGACCCCTTGTGATTAAAAAAATAAAAATGGAAAGTTGGGACAAATAAAACTGCCATCATTTTCAGATGATTATTATATTGGTAGAAAATCCAATGGATAATTTGTTACAATTAACAAATAGTTTAGACAGGCTGGTAGATACCTGAAAAAAAATACAAAAAAAAGAAAAAAATACAAAAAATAATTTTCATTCTAAATACCAATGACAAACATTTAGAAAAAACTTAAAACATTATCATCTAATACCCAAATGCCTAAAAATAAAGCTAACAAAAGATGTTTAAGAGTTTTACAGATTATAAAAGAGAAATTAAAGAGAATCTAAATAAATGGAGGGATATACCATGTTCATAAAAGGCTTAATATTCTAAATTTATCAATTCTCCCTAAATTGACCTATATATTTATTCATATCCACATTAAAAATTTCAACAGATTTCACTGTGAGATATGAAAAAATCATTCTAAAATGTATATGAAAATACAAATAGCAAGAATAACCAAGGAACTCTTGAAGACAGAAAAGCTTACTTTACCAGACACAGAATCAGCTATAGTAATTAAGACAGAGGGGCATGAGAACAAGGATAGACCAACTGACCAATAGATGAGAACAGTGAGAAAACCACATCCGTACATGAATGGTTACATAACTGACAACAAAGGTGAGAGAGAGCGGTGGAGGCAGAGTGTTTTAAAAACTAATTTCGGGGGACACATGGATGGCTTGGTTAGAAGAGGGCATGACTCTTGATCTTGGGGTTGTGAGTTCAAGCCCCACGTTGGGTGTAGAGATTATTTAAATAAATAAATAAACTTAAAAAAAAAAGGAAAAAGAAAAACTAACTTTAGGTGCACTTCAGATCTAAATGTGAAAGCCAGAATAATAAAACATTCAGAAGGTGGTGGAGAAGAATTATAACCTTAGGGTATGCAAAGTTTTCTTAAACAAGACAAAGTCCAACTGTAAAAGAAACTCAATGGCCTGGAAATTATCTATTCATAAAAAAGGCTCATGAATACAGTACAGAGCTGAGGGAGCCAGAGCCAACATATGTGAGAGCAAAGAGCTTGGTGCTAACAGTTGGAAATATGAGGGCTCCTCTCTCTCAGGGTACCAGGGTTACATCCTGTTCCTCTTCTCTCCCAATCAAGAAGATATGTCCCACTCCTGGACACCTGTGAGTGCACCCCTGATCTACCCAGAGGAGCCATCAATGCAGAGACCAAGTACCTACATTCTATTTCATTGTTCTGCTGGCAACTAAGAAAGATGCAGAGGGCTGCCTTACACAGAAACGACAACATGAAACCGTGCACTGAATTTTACTCAAGTTTTTGCCTTTGCTTTGAACGGGAAGATAGTCTGAGGCGAGAGCAAAAGGAGGAAAAGAAAGCAAACCGTACCTCCACCAGGGCAAACTTCTCCTCACTGGTGTAGTTGTAGCGGGTGGCACGCTCATACTCCTCAGCATTGTCGGGACAGTCCTTGTTGGAGTACTTGTCCGTTGGGTGCACAAGTTTCCATGAATACTGTTGTGGTCAGAAAGGGGGAGACAGGCACACTGAATACAAAATGCTTACATTCTGGTCATACTGACATGACTATCACCAAAGTGACCAAAGCTCAGCCTTCTAATATTAGCTGCATCTGAAAATCACACACATACACGCATGCACACACATACACGACACACACATACATTCACACAGTAAGTCCATCTCCATAAAACTGCAAGACAGTCTGGCACCATGACTTCAGGTTTAAGAAATACGTAGGGTAAAATGTCCTGGATATTTTGTGTTGCATATCCAAAGACTAAAAAAAAAAAAAAAAAAAAATCATCCTTTCCAATGATCACATACTCATTTAGCTTAGTAATTTTTATCTGGTCAAAATAAACAACAAAAGGAAAAATCTTCTATGACTTACAGGTATCCAAATCTCCAAGAAACTATTTTACTAATGCTAAACAAAAAACAATGGCTGGAACTCTATAGAGAAAACATTTTTTAAAACAGAATTAAAAATCATCATAATGGTACAAATTCTGTCTATATGGTTTAAAAGATGAGGCCCTTTATTTGTAACACACATAAATGAAATGTACTTTGAGCCACCTAAGAAACATTTATAGTGATACAGAATTTTTTATTCCTGGGATCAAAGATAAAAAAAAGTCAATTTGTTCTTGATCCAAAGACCGAAGTTAATGCAGAAAAAATACCAGTCAATTTCTTGGATGATTTTGGGAAAAGCACTTCTAATCAACCAGGGTAGATTTCTTCCAGATCTCTGCATTTCCAAAGAAAAACAAGTACAGAGTGCCTACCACTTCCATCACATGAGCACTCCACTGCGACAGCAGCTGCAGGCCCTGAAGTGCCAGGTCAAACAGCTTCCGGTACTCAGTGTCTGTCTTCTGAGTCTCCTGGCGGCCCGACCCTGTGACAACCTAGAGCACCAGAGGAGCATCGAGAAGTCACCCTATATCTAGAAAAACCAGTTAGGCATTTACCCCATGACCTAGCAAATCCACTAGGAATCTGCCAGAAAGGTGCATCTGCAAAATTATGATGACAGGGACATAGGAGCCTTTACCACAGCAAAAGGCTGGTAACAGCAGAGCCCTGACAATAGACATTCTGTAGTTCTCTGAGAATGTCTCTGCAGACTGTGTTGGAGGGATCTCTAGGACATGGTGTTAAGAGAACCATGTGCATAGTTACTCTTCTACTTAGCTAATAAAGGAAAACATGCCACATCATGTGCATTTGCTTATATCAAAAAATGCAAAACTTATAATTAAGAATGGTTACCTAAAGGGCAGGAAGGTGTAGGGTAGAAAGGAAAGCAGATTTCTTTGAATATACCTCCTATTGTACATCTGAGTTTGGAACCACATAAATATTTAATATAATTATGATATAAAATTAAATTATGGGACACAAACAATCCCTAAAACTCAGAAGCAAAATGAAAGCATGAATTAAAGTGTATACTGAATTGGGTTCATGACCGCGCTGAAGAACAATGTAGTACAGGTACCTAACAACAAGCTTTTTTGATTACAGTAAGTGCCTGGCATTAAACTTTTGATTGCTGAGGCATCCATTTCAAGGACATCCATCTAGAATAAACAGAGTGCCAGCTATACAAATAGATAAAGAGCCAGGCAGTCCCATCTATGAAGCTCCCCTCTTAGAAAGCTCTGGTTGACCTAGATAACTTATCACTTGAGTGACCCCACTTTAGTGCCCTAATTCCTGCTCTTATGTTTGAAATGTGCCACTGAAGAATAAGCCCATGAAATCCTATATACCCCACCCTGAGCCCCAGTAAAGGCGGAGTCCCAGATCAACATGCCTTCTCTAGCACCACTTCGCTTTGTGGCTCTAGGCATGCCACGTGCCTTCCAGAATTTATAAGTAATGATCCTTCTTTTTTTCAAAATGCCCTGATGGTTGTTGCTGAGGTACATCTTGCAAGCACAATAAGAACCACAAGGACCTGTCCAGCCACAATACTGTCTCCGCTTAGGGAAATGTCTATGGGGGCTGCCAAAGATAAATGAGTCCTTCAGTCATCACTATCAGTACGCTGAGACCAACACAAAACAAACCACTTCAAGGGACTTTGAAAAACAATGATTTAAAAGAAGGAAGGAAGGAAGGAAGAAATGAAAGAAAGAAAGAGAGAAAGGAACCAATGATTTGTTCTCCATTCCTAGAGGGAGAAAATCTAAGGGCAAAATTAACTTACAAAATAAATTTAAAAACAACTTTTAGTAATTATATTGTCATCATAATACTGTAATGTTATATGTTACAATATATAATTATATTGTTTCTAGTAATTATATTGTTATTAGCGTTGGTATTGCTATTTTAAGACTGCTAAGTGTATACTAAGATATCAAGTCAAAATATGCTGCAGTCATTTAGGAACCAGGATTCTCAGCATGAAAGCAGGTGGGGGGGTGGGGGGGGGATAAACAAAGTAGATGAATTTTAAAACAGTACTCCAAAAAGTTTACCTTAGATAATGCTAGAGAATCAATTATTTGAAAAACTGATACACATAGCAATAGAATCCAGCTCTGACTCTCTCTCCTGAAGGAATCATACTGCAGAGAAAGGCTCAGCTGTTAGAGGAGGAGCTGAGGAATGAAAGGACTAGAAGACCATCATGTTGCAGCCCTAATGAATCATATACTTGGCAGTGGACGATGGCTGTCCACACTCCAAAGAGAGACAGCCAGACGCTCTAGTAGTCTGCAGCACCACCAACGAAGGCCCAGCTGCACTGAGAGGATGGAAGCCTCCAGATCTAATCACCCATGCAGAAGAAGCACAGAAGACAGAAGTCACACCAAAGGACCCCACAGGGAGCAAGAGGGATGGAGAAGGGACACATCTTCAAAGATGTGTCACCAATCAACTACAGTGTATAATACTGATGTGGATCCTGAGACAAATCAAGTTGGAAAAATAAAACCATCTGTGACTCAATAGAGGAAACTGAACAATGACTCTGATATTAAGGAATATTTGAATTTTTTTTTTTAGGTGTGATAATGCTATTACAGTCATGTTTAGCGTTGGTGGTATAGTGGTGAGCATCGCTGCCTTCCAGTCATGTTTAAAAAGAGCCTTTGTCAAATGTAGCTTTTGGAAAAAAAAAAAAAAAAAGAGCCCTGATCTCCATAAGACACATGGAAAACCCAAAGAGGGTGGTTGGAACCTCTGATCTATATAGAGATCAGAAGCACATGAGTACAGAGTTGCTTTTGGGTGTAATGAAAATGTTCCAATAATGGACTGTGGTGGTAAACAATTCAGTGAATAAACAAAAACCTTTGAATTATACATTTTAAATGGGCAAATTGTACGGTATGTGGATTAAATCCTCATAAACCTGTTTAAAAGTAAACTGAGCAGAGCATTCAAAGATCTCTTTTTTTCTTTTTTCTTTTTTTTTTTTTTTAAGATTTTTTTTTTTTATTTGACAGACAGATCACAAGTAGGCAGAGAGGCAGGCAGAGAGAGGAGGAGGAGGCAGGCTCCCTGCCGAGCAGAGAGCCCGATGTGAGGCTCGATCCCAGGACCCTGGGATCATGACCTGAGCCGAAGGCAGAGGCTTTAACCACTGAGCCACCCAGGCGCCCCGATCTCTTTTTTTCTTATTAAAACTATTATCTTAATTATAAAGGTACTATAGCAGACATCAGAGGGAAAATAGACAGGAGCCATATGCGCTGTCAGACACACCTATTTTAAGGGTAGAAATCAACTCTACATGTCCTCTGAGAGCTTCCCACAAACTCGGTTTTCAATTACATCAGCACAGCCCCTGCCTCTGTCTCCACCCTGTGGGCTGTGCTGTCAGCTGGGGAGACAGTGAGACAGCACCTCCTCCTGGGGGCACCAGAGGTCTGCTTGGAGCTAGCGTGTGCTCTGAACCATTTGGACTGTCTTCCAGTCATTCTGGTTACATGATGGCTAGTGTTTGCTGGCTGAGGGATAGGGGAGCTCATCATCCTGAAATGGATGGGGCCAACACACAGAACTTTTCCCTCAAAATGTTAATGATCCTACTGAGAATCTTGAGGTACCAGATTCTCAAAGACCAGAGAGGTGTGTATGTGGTCTCAAGTCTCCAGATCCCTCTAAGACTCTGTGTAGCACGCATACCGTGGATCATTGCCACATCCCTGACCTCGCTGCCCTGCCCGCTCACATGTGAGAAATGACATTCCCACTGCTCCTCTGCACTCAGAACTCCCCCCTCCTGTCCACCCCACACGCTGGCAGGGCTGGCCTGGAGCTGTGTTTGGCAGGTAGAGAGAATGTGACCAGCCCAAACAAGGGCACAGAAAACCCAGCTGCCAAGCTGGAAGGAGTTAAAAAGACCCATAGCTAAGAGACAGTGCTTCCTCCTAGCCCCAACTCCAGGCCCTCCTCCTCTGGGCACCAAGGATATACCCTCCCATCCAGCCAAAGGTTCTCGCACACCTCTGGCCTTAGGTACTGGCACGGATGGGCACTGAAGGCCCACTTACCTCGCTGTTGCTGTAGCGTGCCAACTCTGAGATGAAGCGCATATGGTCCTCCCGGATCTGGATCATCTGCTCACAGATGTTGTACTGCGGGCTGCTGCTGGACGATGTGCACGTCCATCTGGCAGTGAAGGGGAAATGTGTGTTACCTGAAGAGGTGCCTGCAGAAGATTCATGCTTCACAATGCGGGGTGGCTGGGGACACAGGCATAGCAGGCACACAGGATGGCCCACTGGTCCTGCACCCTGGCCAGGCTTGGAGAGGACATGAATTCTCAGCAAAGAAACAGCTGGGCCAGCCCCATTCCCCTATGTCAGAGCCACTGTCCTACCTTCTCACATCTGTGTTTTGGAAAAGGAATTGTAATTTCTCCTTAATCAGTCAACTACTTTCAAAAAAGCTAAGAGCTGTTGCTACATCACCTTTGCAAGGAAGGGCCCCTTAACTGCTAACACCTATCTTTTATTACTCACATATGAAAACATAAGCTATAGCAGAAAACAAGTCTGCCAAAGACTCAGAAAAGTTACCCTTACGGGGAACTGAAAACTGACATACTTGGAAGTTAGACAGTGTTGCCATAAAACTTATGTGCACAACACACCACTTCAGCAGCAAACAGATAGTCAATTTAGTAGAAAAGAAGCTTATTAACAGGGCACCTGGGAGGCTCAGTGGGTTAAGCCTCTGCCTTCCAGCTCGGGTCATGGTCTCAGCGTCCTGGGATCGAGGCCTGCGTCATGCTCTCTGCTCAGTGGGGAGCCTGCTTCCCCCTCTCTCTCTGCCTGCCTCTCTGCCTACTAGTGATCTCACTCTCTGTGTCAAATAAATAAAATCTTAAAAAAAAAAAAAAAGAAGTTTATTAACAATTAAAGCTCTGGAGGTCTCAGGCAGAAAGCATGGGCTTTGGGGCTCTGACCACTGCTCCCTCACACTCAACACCAACACTCTCGCCATGTTTTTAACAAGCTGGTCCTCTTTGCTTGAAGAGAAGGGATGCAGGTTATCCCTTGTCAAAATAATGGGTACATTGTCTCAAGCTGCATCCCTTTCTTACTTTCTGATTCAACTGTAGGATGATGCAATGATTATGTCGGCAGCATCCAAGGTGGCTCCGAGTCTACAACGAGCATCTGAGGCCCAGGCTCTATAATGGATTTCGCCCTCCATATACCTGCCACCCATGCAGGCTCCCAAAAGCATGTCTACCTCCGGCAAGGCCCTGCAGCCCAGAACTTGACTGCTGACACCGTACCCTCTGACCACCCCTTCTGGACCCAGATGCTGGTGCAGGGCTGCTGGGCTGGGCTCTCAAAGCTGACTGCTACATGCTCAGGCCCATCCCAAGGTGGCTGTTAAACATACCCATTACCACCAATTAAATGCTATTGACTCATATCAAAAACGTCCAAATAAGAATGCAAAACTCATCGTTTCCTGATTCTCTTACTGGTTTTGCCATTACCTATCATCTAGAGCTCATCTGTGTTAGGCTAGAAGCACTGTGTAAGGACATGCTACCAGAGATGTCACATTGTTAGCTTGCAGTCAGTCACGGCAGGGGTATTTACACGGAAAGCAGAGCTTAAATTGGTGCTGAAGCAGAAAGAGGTTTCAGTTTAATGAATGTAACTTAGAGGAGAATGAGAAATCACCTAACTGGATTTAAAGGCAGATTTATTAAGAAATAAGCTAGGACAGAGCTCAGCAAACTTCAGCACAGGCCAAATACAACCTGCATTCGTATGGCCCTAGAGTCCTGTAAAATGGTACTTATATTTTCATTGTTTAAAAAAAGAAAACCAGGGATGCCTGGGTGGCTCAGTTGGTTGGACGACTGCCTTCGGCTCAGGTCATGATCCTGGAGTCCAGGGATCGAGTCCCGCATCGGGCTCCCGGCTACGCGGGGAGTCTGCTTCTCTCTCTGACCTTCTCCTCGCTTATGCTCTCTCTCACTGTCTCTCTCTCAAATAAATAAATAAAATCTTTTAAAAAAATAAATAAATAAATAAAAATAAAAAAAGAAAACCACAACAACAGCAAAGAAGACTATATGACAGATACCACATGTGGCCTACAAAGGCTTAAAGTGTTTACAATTCAGCATTTATTTTAAAAAAAAAATTTGGCTGACACCTGAGTAGGCAGACTGAGATGTAACTGCATTTTTCAAAATCATGGCTGAATTGCAACTGTCGGTTGGCTACAGGTACATGTGTTTGGCAAGGGTCAACAAAAAGCACCCTGCAAGACTCAGCTGGCTATGTGGAATCTCCAGAAAAATAATGGTACGTTTTTTATCATCTGTAATTATGAGCCAAGGTAGCTCTCTCTCTACAGGACCAGAAAGTAAATAAATACTTCAGAATTTCCAGGCTATTTGTCTCAGTCACACAGCCATTGCCTTCTTTTTATTTATTTATTTATTTATTTATTTATTTATTTATTTATTAAAAACCCCTTAAAAATATAAACACCATTCATAATAAAGCAACTGAGATCTTACAAAAACAGCCCTGGACTGGATTTGGCCCTTAGGTGATAGTTTTATAATCTCTGTGATATAAATGCAAAAGTCCTCATGCCCCCAGCAGGGCTAGTTGTTAGGCATTTACCAGCATACTACTTTTGAGCTTGTATATTCTCAACTCATTCTACCCAACAGAACTCTCTGAGATGATGGAAAAGCTCTGTATCTGTGCTGTCCAACACAGTAGCCACTACCGAACATTTGAAATGTGGATGTTTTAACCAAGAAAATTAAAAAAACATTTTTAATGAATTTAAATGTAAGCAGTCACCAGTGACAAGGCCTACCATATGGGTCATTTGGTTCCAGATGGTTAAAAATGTCAAAGGTGTTCTCTCTAGATAAGTAAGTGTTATAAAACCACAATGAGAACATTGCAGAATGTTCCAACTGGACAGCTCACTCTCCTCCTACCGAGATTTATTTTCCTCATAGTGGGCGCTGGTCTTGATGTATCTTGCCAGTTCTATTTGCATGTCCCCGAACAGTGGAACCACCTGGAGCTGCTATATTTAAAGAACAAAAAAAAAAAAATAAGGTCACTATGTATGTTTAGTCACCAAATACCATCACAAGACTGAGTAATGCTGGTAATTACTATGTGCTGAATACTATCTCTGTAAATTGTTTACTAGAAAAAAATTGTAAGGAACTTACACATTCACTTTAAGAAGGACCATATACAATTGTAGAACCAATATTCATAAAACCAATTCAAACATTAAAATTAACTTACCTTGCTGCTAGACCCATGGTCATTAAAAAAAAAAAATCAATTGCATTTCTATATACTAGTACCAAATAGAAAATGAAAATCTAAAGAGAAACAATTTGGGGCACCTGGGTGGCTCAGTCAGTTAAGTGGCTGCCTTTGGCTCAGGTCATGATCCCAGAGTCCTGGGATCAAGCCCCAGGTCAGGCTCACTGCTCAGTGGGGAGTCTCCTTCTCCCTCTGCCCCTTCCCCCTGGTCCTTCTCTCTCTCTCAAATAAATAAATAAATAAATAATCTTTAAAAAAAAAAAAAAAAAAAAGGAGAGAGAGAGAAACAATTTGTAATAAAATTTTTAAAAAAACTATAAATATGTATGAATAAATCTAACAAAATATGGCCAAGACCTCTAAACAAAAATACTACCAAAAATTCTAGAGAAAGTTTTGAAGTTCTAAATGAATGGAGAAATATATCAGGTTCATGGATTAGAAGACTTTGTATTCTACTCCCTAAATTGAGCTATGGAATTGATCTATGGAAGCCCAAACAATATTCCAAGAAGAAAAATGGTTTATGGGTAGTGTGTATATATGTGTGTGTATATGGAAATCAGCAAGCCAATTTATTTGAACAGTAAAGGGATGACACCCAAGACAATCGTGAAGAATGTAACTTGAAGGCTTTCTGATAAGCAGATCTGTTCTGTTACCAGAGACCTTGTATACATTAAGTCACCTGGATGCCCATAATGGGGAAAAGAAAAAAGATCTAAAAATGTCAACCCCTGTTCTTCACATCATACATAGAGGCCAGGTTGAGAAGGAGTATAGATCTAGATAGAAAAGGAAATGGTGCTGTTTCTAGAAGGTAATAAGAAGGAAATTCTCATAAGCCTGCCCTATACAAAGATTTCTAATAGTGGATATTAAAGGGATGTCTGGGTGGCTCAGTCAGTCAAGCATCTGACTCTTAGATTTAGCTCAGGTCATGATCTTAGGGTCCTGGGATCAAGCTCCACCTTGGGCTCCCCACTCAGTAGGGAGTCTGCTTGTCTCCCTCTCTCTCTGTCCCTCCTCCTGCTCTCACGTGCTCACTTACTAAAATAAATAAATCAATCTTTTTAAAAAAGTAGATATTAAAGATTGATATACTAGACTACAATAAAATTAAGAACTTTTGTTCACTTAAGACACTCTTAAGAAAGTGAAAAGGAGAGCCACATAGGGCAGAATGCATGTATTTTAGAACACATGAACCCAACAAATAACACGTACCCGAATACATAAAGAAACTTGAAATGACACTTCACAACACACAAAACACTAATAGAGTGAAAAGTCACCAGGGAAATATCAACTAAAACACAAGGAAATACCAGCCAAAAATGTCACAATGATGTACCACATTTCAGGATGCTCTTTCCCAAAAGAGTGACAGTGCCAAGTGTTGGTGAGGATGTGGAGTGGTGAGAATGCAAATCAGCAGTCATTAGGCTGTACCTAACACTGAAAATATATATGCCTGTGGCCCCTAATCCTAGCCCTGGAAATACATATGTTCAACAGTAACATGCACAGACGTGCACTAATCAAAGCAGCATTATTTGTGCCAGCCAAAACTTAGAAATGACCTCATGTTCATCAGAACAGACTGGATAAATAAGTTGAGGTGTTATCATAAAATGGACACCACGAAGAAAACCTAAGGACTATCTATAGCTGCGGGATCTCACAGGGATGAATTTAATGAATGAGTGAAAGCAGTCGGATGCAAAAGAATACACATAGCCATGATTCCCTTTACACAAGGTTCAAACCCAGGCAAAACTGATACAGAACAGGAGGGAGGATGGCCCCCTTTGCAGACAGAAGCCAGGACGTCCCCCATCCCCACTGCCTATGCCCACATTTCCAGATGTGGGTCACAGAATTTACCTCCCAAAATTCAAATTGTTTACACTTGATAAAAAGGCTTATCTAAAAAAATGTAACTCACCTTGAAGTACTTATCGATTTTGGATAAGTTTATTCTTTTCTTGGCATCAAGTTTATAGATGTTGCTGACACTCCCATCCATCAAGTATAGACCGAACCCCATGACCTGAAAATCACAAAATGGCACAAAAAACTCAGCCCTGCAAGTTTAACTACCCCTAAGATCATAAATGAGAGTTCACTCTTCTTTCAAAAAGCATTTTCACAAGTTCCTTATAAATAAATAGCTACCCCTTCATATGAAGCTATTCTTCTATGTGCGTCATTTCTTGCGGCTATTTTAAAGTCCTCCCCGGGCACAAACACCACCTCCACCTCTCATCAAGCAAATGCAATACTAAATGTGGATTTCCATAAACATTCATGGCCAGAGGCTCCTGCTCAGATGGCATAGACAATTTCCACCATCACAGAGTGCTCCACTAGACAGTGCCCTCCAGCACGGTGCTCTCCTGCAGGAAGAGATACTGGGCTGGGCCCACTCTTACATGGAAGGTTTTGGGCTGACAGGACACCTAGCACAAGGTCCTTCAGGGCTATTCTCCCCAAAGGTGGAAAGCAGAACAAATGCAATGGCAGAACTGGCTTCTCCTCTTTCCAGTAAGAAATGTCACTGAAACCTCTCCAGGACACCTGGGTGGCTCAGTCAGTTAAAGCACCTGCCTTCAGCTCAGGTCATGATCCCGGGGTCCTGGGATTGAGTCCTGCATCGGACTCCCTGCTCAGTAGGGAGTCTGCTTCTCCCTCTATCCTCCCCCCTGCATGTGATCTCTCTCTCTCTCCCTCTATCTCACTCAAATAAATAGGTAAACTCTTGAAAAGAAGAGAAAAGAAAAAGAAAGAAAAGAAAAGAAAACCTCTCCAATATGGTGAATGGCCGTGTTCTTGACCAAAAAGAGTCTACTATAATCATGGAGACACAGTATTCTTAATTCCTAAGAATCATATCCTTAACAAGCAGAACCTGAGGTAACCTCTGCTATAAGAAGCTAATGCTGAGAAAAGCCCTTGACCCCATACCTCCTTACCCATGGGCACATTTTCCAGAGGGTGGCATATGATCCTAACTGGCACTGGGGTCAAGCCTGAGACACAGTCATAGGATGTGTTGAGAGCCTGTAGTGCATGCTGTGGGCACCAGAGAAGATACTGTGTACACACACACACACACACGGCAAGCATGAGAATAAAAAAAGGTTGGCAAAAGGATCATAATCAAAGCACAGCCTCTTCTCTCTACAGTTATGTAAGCAGTCATGCCCACACACGTACTTTGAGAAGCATGTGTTTCTCGCTGGGTGTCAGGTACATCCTATTCTCATAGTAATCCACACACAGATTCACGATATCGGCGAGAAGCTCTTCATAGCCAGAAATCACTTCAAGCTGTTGCTGCAACGACTGAAACACAGAGTGTGAGATCCATGGCAGGGACTGTTCCTGGGACCCCAGACCCCAGCAATGCGTCCCATCAGCCAGAGCAGCAAGAGTACGAGCCTTACTTGTGTGATTTTGTTGTGGTTGGCCAGGAACATGGACAGATTTTGTGATTCCTGGATGGACTGTGGGTCTGCCATTTTCCGTAAAAACTGAGCAGCCCTTTGAAAGCAAAAAAAGAGTTAAACAACCAGTGTGCTTAATGATTTAAAAAAGGTGGGGGCAGGAAAAATACAGATTACTTTATCTGGTGATAGTTACCTGTAAAAATGCGGGTCCTAGTAGCTAGTTATAATTTCAGCCTCCTCGAGCTTGTCTACCCTGGAATCCAGGTCACTTTTTTGCCAGCCTGGACAGGTCACCACTTCATTGTCCACAGCTGATGGACTTCCTCAGAGATCTGGCAGTGCTGACCACAGGCCTTCCTGAAGGGTCTCTGTATACTGGCTTCTCCCCACAGTTATCTGTTCCCAACTCTGAGAAAGACTGCCTCCCCCTCAGTGACTCCCACTATGTGGTAATGAAGATGGTCAGCACTGTCCAGGTTCTCTGCCAAGAATCCTCCAGGTCACCATGCCTCTCAAAAGTCAGGGACCACATATAGTTTTGGTGCCAAACCTCAGAGATAGAATCCCGGTTTCCTCCACCAATATGCTGCTCAATCCTGGATTAACCTCCTGAACTCTCCTGAAACTCACTTACCACATCTATAAGAACAACTGTCCATCTGTCCTACTCACAGGGCAGATGTGAGGGGAGAGGGAACAGCATACACATAATTACCTATACATTCAGGTCCAATAAGACTGCAGGGTACACATGAGTCCCTCCCTGGGTCTTGCAAAGCAATGCAAAGGTGAGTATGAGCATTATGCTCATCTGGGGAGCCCCAAAAAAGTTTAGTGGAAACTGGCCACATAAGAACATGTCTGCAACCTAAAAACTTGGGAGTTTTAATGAAGAATTCTCATGGTAAAGACTGATAACCTACACCAACATTTACTCTGTGCCTCTTTAGAAATAAACCCCAAATTTCCATGCTACAGCAATGTGCATCATGTCCACATGACCAATGGTTGAGCCATGAGATATAATGAAAAACACTGCAAGGCACTTAGAATTTTACTTATAAAAGATAGTATGACCCCTTCTATCCTCCTTCCTCCCTGTAGACTGGAATGCAGAAACGATAGCTGGAGCTCAGGCCACCATCCTGGACCATGAGATAACACATGAAGACAGCAGAGCAGCAAGACAGCAGGAGCCCTGGTGTGAACACTGTGGAATCCTCTCATTAGCTGCAGACCATCTACCTCAGGACTTTCAGGTGAGAGAGAAATGATCTGCAACCTTGTTTAAACCACTGTTATTTCTGCAGGTTTTTGAAAAATTACAGACTTAAACCTAACATGAACTCTGATAATGATAACATTCTTTTTTATTTATATATATATATATATTTTTTTTAAATTTCTTTTAGCATAACAGAATTCATTGTTTTTGCACCACACCCAGTGCTCCATGCAATACGTGCCCTCCTTAATACCCACCACCTGGCTCCCTCAACCTCCCACCCTCCACCCCTTCAAAATCCTCAGATTGTTTTTCAGAGTCCATTGTCTCTCATGGTTCACCTCCCCTTCCAATTTCCCTCAACTCCCTTCTCCTCTCCATCTCCCTATGTCCCCCATGTTATTTGTTATGCTCCACAAATAAGTGAAACCATTAACATTCTTTTTTAAAATGTTCACTTTACTGATTTGAGTAGTTGCTAGGACTAATGAAGGGGTCAAAAATACTGTTTTCTATTTTCCTCAAGCCTCACCATAACCCCATGGGTTATCCTGGCATTTATACTCAGAAGATTAGCTATCGCTAGGTGCAAACAAAAAGTTCGAGTGCAAATATGTGAGGGCTGAGAGAAGTGATGATAGGATGATGGGGGTCCCAAACAGAGGTCACAGGAAGAAGCCACTGGAAGGCAGGAGGGGTGCCCCAACCCCCTTCTGTGCTTCAGGAGAGCCTGGTTGACTCTTGGAGGGGGTGCTGGCCCCCACACACGTACTTTTCCAGAGAGCAGTCCCATCTTTATACTATTTTATAGACTGGGCTTTCAGAATAAAGTTGCCGCTACTAAGGAAAAAAAAAAAAAAGCTTTTTTTGAAATTGAAAACCACTGATGCTGTCTACCTCCTCTACTTTCCTAAGTCAGAAAGGTTGAAACAGCTGCTCAAAATCATGTGGCAAGGGACTTGTGTAGCCAGGAGAAGAAGCTGCTCTCCTGGGCAGGGTTCTATCCTCTACCCTCAGAAGCCCCCACGCTCCACCCAGAGTCAAGCTTACTTACAATCCCACAAACACATCAGATAAGGTCAACTCCAGGCTTTCCTGTTCAAGAGAGGTTAACAGATCAAGATCACCAGAGCTAACTCTAGGTGATGGATACATATACTTAACTTCATTATGGATCAAGCTTAAACCCTGGGTGATCTAGCCCAACTCCCACCAAAACCTCACCCTCAAATCTCAGTTTGGCACCATATCCCATGCTGATTTTATTTTAAAGACACGGCAACAATTTTATGATATCAGATACAATGTTAACTACAGCCTATTCCAATGCAAAGTAAAATCTCATCAAATTTAATATCATAGTCAAGATTCCTATCAAGCAGAAGAAACAGAAGTCAGCATCTCATTCCAGCTACTCATGCCTTCAACAGTACCAACACAGATTAACTAAAGCAAGTCTATTAGAAGAGAGTTTGCGTTTCTCTGATCGACCACCCTCCATCTTCCTGCCACCATCTGCCCCTCACAATTTTCTAGAAGCACACTACCATGCCACACCCACCTTTCCAATTCTCTTCTCCAGAAGGTCTCTCTAGCTCTGGAAGAGAGCTAGTCTCAGGGACCTGAAAGCTCGGTATGACTCCATGACAGTCCACAGACCAGCTCTGCGCACTGCTGTGATGGTGTGTACCTTCCAGGGACGTGTAGCCAGGAAATGACACACACAGGTGGCGCCCTCAGGCTGTAGAACCTGCCTGTGCCCTTACCAAGATGCCTACTGAGCCAAAAGCCTTGCAGTGGCCCTAAGCCTCTGTAACAAGGACTTGTGTACTTCTGTGTTCCCACACGAGCTGAGCACCCACAGGTTCTCAACAAACCTTTGAGGATGACCAGATCCCACTCTAGTGTCATGAAACTACAACGTACACACACCTGTGAGGACACACCTTGATGCTTCGCCACACACATAAACTGCCAGCTACCTCACATAACCTCACATACCTAGGTTTGTGTATTCAAACTATCCCGAGGCTGCCAAATAACTGCTAACAACCAGCTGCACTATTTCAGCACATGAGATGCACACCTACTATGTGCAGAGCGTGCATCTCACCAGGAACCACCCTGCCTGCCAGAGCACTCTCTGCAAGGACCTGGGCGAATGAGGTCAAAGCTCACCTCTTGTATGCCGAGTGGTCGTTCTTCACGCTGCACTTCATGTTCTTCAGTTCATCCAGCACAGCAAACATGTTAATGAACTTGCCCAGCGTGATCAAGTAGGCTTCAGACACGAAGTCCTTCCTTCTCTCCGCATGGCACAGGCGCCTCACCTCCCCACAGAATCGCTCAATGGCATTTCTCTGAGCAGAGGAGTGGAGGGCGTAAAGGCTGTTATCAGTGACGGTCTAACTCCATGCCCAGCTTCAAGCATGTTATCTGGACTCACTATTCCTTTTTGATGAAATACCCACCCAAATGAGTGGATTTTACAGCTCAAAGAGACTTGTTTCTATAAAGTAATTTCCACATGCCTTTGCTCAGTGACAATCATTATTTATTTTCTACTTTACCAACTACATCCTAAAACAAAAGAATCTGGTTGATTATACAAGCAAAGTTACTGAGAAAAATGCTCCAATAGAAGGTCTACAAATAGACGTTTTAGCACTCAGAGGTGAAAAGGGGTGTTAGGGAAATTTTTCTTCTTGACAACCCTGAAGATAAAACAAAAATTCTTCTCCTAGTAAGTTCTATCTTCTTCCTTTCCTGAAGAATCTATAATAAAAACTTCATAGGGGTGCCTGGGTGGCTCAGTGGGTTAAGCCGCTGCCTTTGGCTCAGGTCATGATCTCAGGGTCCTGGGATCGAGCCCCGCATTGGGCTCTCTGCTCGGCAGGGAGCCTGCTTCCTCCTCTCTCTCTGCCTGCCTCTCTGCCTGCTTGTGATCTCTCTCTGTCAAATAAATAAATAAAATCTTAAAAAAAAAAAAAAAAACAAAAAAACTTCATACATGTCCAAAATAAATCTTTAAAAAACTATCAAATCTCCTTCCTGTGGCTACTATGCCTAACCAGTGGGCCAAAGGAGCCAAGGCAGAGCAAGGACCACTAAGTGGATAGTTAGGAGAAGCTGAGAGAAAGGAAAGACCTGAAAAACAAGATGAATAAAAAGTATAAATTAACAGAATGACAAACACATTTGGAACTAACAGAAAACAGTCTTCATGGAGGAAATGCAAATTTACACTCAAAGAGATAAGAGAAGTGAAACACAAAAGAGGTATTTATTCTAGAAGGGTCAGTAAAGCTTTAGACTGACAAAGGCTTTGTTCCTTTTTGTCTCAGAAGCTGTTATGGTTGCCTTAATTCACATGCACTTTGTTTAGTAAGTCATGGTCGATGGGTGAGAGTGGGCCAGATTCCTACTTCTCTGCATTAAACTCCTAGGATTATTTCACTGTTTTACCTGGAAGTACATAAAATTCATCAGTTTTGTGACCTCAGGCTCCAGGACCTCTACGGTTTTCTCATAAATTTCCACTCTATTAGGCTGCTCGTTACATTTCACCTAGGAATAAACAAGTATGACATAAAGAGGCTTCAACTTAGCTAGAAGTGAGAGGGCAGGGCACTGTTAGGGCAGAGCCAGCAGTGCCAACCCACTGTAGGGTGGAGTGGGGTGGGGTGGGGGAGGGGGACAGGGCTGGTGGAGTGGGGTCTGGCTGAGATGGGGGAACCAGAAGGGTAGGAGCATTGTCTGTAGTGGGAGAGGGGGTGCCGCACAGCCAACAGGGATGGAGTGAGGCATGGCTGGGATGGGGACACCTGTGGGATGGCCCGAGAGCAGCTCCTCCAGGTGTACAGCATGACCGCGTACTCTTGGCCCTCCTCCAGCATTTCATTCTGCAAGAGAATGAAATTTACACAGGGCAAATCAAAGGTAAGCAGGAAAACAATCGTAAAAAAGGAGCCGCCATTTTGCTAAAGTCCAGAGGCATAAACTATCCTGACTCTCACTTTGAGGGATAGACAAGTACCAAGAACTGCACACCACCAGACAGTTGGTAAGAAGCTGGTGACGCTGCAGTGCAACACTGTAGCCATAACGCCCGCCCAAAACGCTCCCGTGGCTTCCCTTGGCTGGAGAGGAGCCAGCATGCCCCAGGGCACCTGCCACAGCCACTAGTCCTCAACTCCACTCACCCCTAAACAACCTGCTGGCACTGCAGACCTGAAGTTGAGAACAGGGGCCAGTATAGGGTAGATTTGCACAGGGTCTTCAAGGCCTTACCACCAGGCTACAGAGAGCCTCTGGGCTCATAAGACTGAGGCAACTCTATCATCCCCAGGGGAGGAAAAGCTAGAAGTATTTCTGCAGCACTTAAAATCCAGAGAGAGTATCCATGCAAAGACTGCCATTATTTTAAAAACTGCTTTCATGTCTACTCCTTTCACATTGTTTTCTTTGGCAAAAATGGTAAAAGGTGCCAAGATTTTCTAAACATGTCAACTATATTTCATCATTTTCTTGAGATCCTTTAAAATGTTTACAACTTTTGACCCAGTAACTTCACTTCGACAAATCTAGCCAATGGGAATAATGATGTGTTTGGAATGATATTCACCACTACATTTTTTATTACAAAGAAAAAAGGGAAACTAAGTAAACATGTAAAAATAATTAAACTGAGGAAGTTTACAAAATGGGACTTGACAGCTATTAAAAATTACTTTATCTGGCACATTTTCATAACATATGAAAAGTTTGTGAAATCATTAAAATACCTACCAACAGTATAATTCATTCATGCAATCTGAATCACATTTGAGTGTATTACTGCTTGTATGAGTACAGGTATAAATAATGAGAGAGAACGGACTCCCTCTAAATGCTGACAAAGGTTTTCTCTTTGTTTCATCTACAGATGCTCAATATTCAGAAAGAACATGTATTATTTTTATAATAAGAAAAACAAAGCCTTCTCTAAAAACATAAGGCATTTTCATCCACTGTCTTCCTTTTTCCTTACTATATACCATATCAGGATAACACCAAAAAAGTGTACATTTGCCATCACAGGTACTCCTCCCCCAAGGAAAACAAAAACATGCAGAAGGAATTACCATGCTAGAATGGACAGTCGCCTGTTCAATATATCTTGCAATACCAGTAACAAATGCATTTCTGTCTTCAAAGTTAGTGTTGAAATTTGGCTGAAAGGAAGAGAAAAACCATCATGTGGAGGTCAGCATTGTAGGTAGTGCACCCCACTCCTACCCAGCACAAACCTGGTAGAGCAGTGAGGATGGTGGGGGCTCAATGCAGGGCTGCTGGTCAGGCAAAGGCAGCTCTTCCAGGAGGTCCACATTGGACAGTGCATCCTCCAGCGTCACCTGGGCCGCCATCTTGGCCTAGAACAAAACACAAAGCCACCTGAGCTGTGAGGAAGGGTGGAGATACTCTGACAATCATTCCAAGGTGGGGAAATCAGACCCCCAATCGCCTGACCCCTCTCTTGAGGGCAATGGAGATGGCTGAAGTGATCATGGCCAATCTCTCCTAGCCTTGCTCACAAAGGAGTTATGATGTAGCCTCTTCTGGCCTCCAGGAATGTCAAAGTGTAGGATACATGGACCACCACACATACTGTTGCTTCCTGTCACCCTTCCCACCTTGGAGCCATTGTCCCTAGTAGGCTCTCTGGGAGGGTCTGACAACCCCTCATGGAGCCAGAGGAGGGAATGTCCTCTTCAACAGTATGTCTGCCCCAACGAAGCCAGCACAGCCTCCAAGGGGGCAATAGTGCTTCCCTGCCTACAGACACTTCCCAGATGGTTCCTCTAAACAAGGTTACATACTAACGATAAAGATGGTAAAGGTCAAAGCTCTTCCTCCAGGGACAGCCTGTAGGGACTACTAAGGTGAATGACGAGGGTCAACATGAAAAAGGGAGGGGGCTGTTGGCAAAGGACTGAAAGCACAAACAAGGCCCCGTGCAGGGAAGCACAGAAATGGAGGTGCATGTCATCTAAACACATCTGTGCCAGCTCCAGGGGAGAGGAAACAGCACACACCAGCCTGCCTCCTGCTGAATGCTGCTCTGACCCTGGATGGGATACAGGGAATAGTAGTTCCATCCCCAGAGGCAACACAGCAAGAAGCTCTGACCCCAGATGGGACATGTGGAGCCACTATATGTATTGTAAGGAGACAGCAGCAGGCAGGCTGGCGAGAACACTAAATGGAAGAGGTACCCAGTTGCTCCTTCCAACACTGGGCGCCAGACAAGGTGTGGGTGTAGAAGTGTATGGTGGAACTGGTTACTAAACCCTGAGCTAATGGCTAAAGAACCAAAAAGGGAACCCCAGGGCACTGGAAAGCCCCAGGGACAATGTGGAGAGGAAGAAATCTCAAAACTGCAAGCCCATAAAGTTGCTCATGAACTCTGGTCCCACCCCCAAGCTGTATGTGTATGAATCTGATCCTCTCACACCACAACCCTTGAGACCATAGCTGGCTCCCAGATGGCAACAGGCAGCACTCATGGGACAGACCAAATGGCACTGCAGAGGCTCTGAAACAAAACTGACACCAAATCATACCCCAGAGAAGGAAGGTCAGAACCACAGCCTAAATTGAACCAAGTAGTTTGCCTGCTAAAATAAAAAATCAGCATTTGCCAGGACTTAAGATCCAGAGTCCCATTTCATAACATCCACAATGTCCAGTTGCAGTCCAAACTATTCAGCACACAAAGAACCAAGAATGTCTTAACTCCTATAGGAAAAGATGATTAACATATACTGACAATAAAAGAACACAGATATTACAATTATTTAGCAGAGTTGAAAGCAATGACTATGAAAATGCTCTGACAAACAATGATAACACTCTCAAACTGAAAGAAAAAACAATCAAAAGCAAGGAAAAAAAAGATACCATATTAAAAAAAATTTTTTAAATTAAAAAGTACCATACTAAAATTTTAAAAACCCCCTACACAAGCTCAAGGCAAAAAAAGATTCCATGAACTTGAAGACAGAACAATAGAAATTATCTAATATGAACAATAGAAAAAAGGTTGGAAAAACATGAGGAGACTTGGGGGACCTTTGGTACAAGAGAAATGGCCTAATATTTGTGTCATTAGAGTGCAAGGGGTGGAGACAGTGGGTGAAAACAATGGCCAAAAACCTCCTACATTTGGCAGAACACCCATGTATGAATTCAAGAAACTTAATGGATTCCAAAAAGGATAAAACTAAAGGAATCCATACCAAGGACACCTGGTAGTCGGTTAAGCATCTGCCTTTAGCTCAGGTCATGATCCCAGGGTTCTGGAATCAAGCCCTGCATGGGGCTCCCTGTGCAGCGGAGAGACTGCTTTTCCTTCCCCCTGATTGTGCTCCCTCTCTCTCTCTCTCACTCACTTTCTCTCACTCAAATAAAAAATCTTAATTAAAAAAGAAAAGAAAGAAATCCATCACATCATATCCAGAAATCCAGACACATCATAGTCAACTGTTATAAACTAAAGTAAAGAAAAAAAAAATCTTGAATGAATAATCACAGGGCTACAAGGCACAGCGTAAGGAAGAGTCAGCAATATTGTAATACTGATGTATCAGGACAGATGGTAGCTATACTTGCCGTGAACACAGAATAATGTAAAAACTTGCCAAATCACTAAGTTGTACACCTGAAACCAGTGTAACACTGTGTGCCAACTATACTCAAATTTTAAAAAAAAATTAACTGGTGAGGGGCACCTGGGTGGCTCAGTGGGTTAAAGCCTCTGCCTTCGGCTCAGGTCATGATCCCAGGGCCCTGGGATCGAGCCCCGCATAGGGCTCTCTGCTCAGTGGGGAGCCTGCTTCCTCCTTTCTCTCTCTCTGCCTGCCTCTCTGCCTGCTTATGATCTCTGTCTGTCAAATAAATAAATTAAATCTTTAAAAAAAAATTAACTGGTGAAAAAAAGAAAAATATCTTGGAAAGAGAGAAAAAATGCTTTATTACCTGGAGAAGAACAATTTGAATGCCTGTGGATTTCTCCTCAGACACCAAAGAGACATGAGAAAGTAGAACGACACTTTTTAAGTCTACAAGAAGTGTCAACACAGAATCCTACAACAAATAAGAATATTCCCAGATGAAAGAAAATAAAAAGGATTCATAGGCAACAGGCTAATCAAAGTTCTAGATAAAAGGGAAGTAATATCAGAAGGACTTGGGACACAGAACAAAGCAAAAGCAATTCAAAGGTTAAACAGGGAGCAAAGAGAATAGACTATTTCCTCCACAGTTCTTTAAACAATGTTTAGGGGTTGAAATAAAAAATTAAAACACTAATAGGGTTTTACTGATTATAAATGTAATATGTAAGAGAACTATGACATTAGAGGGGAGGCAAAAGGACCTACATGGTAGAAGATTTTTACATTCCACTTGAACTACTGAAATACTGATTTGAAGTACACCAAAAAGTTAAGCGTGTGCTTTATAATCCCCAGAGCAAGCAAAAAAGAAAACAACAACAAAAAATACCACCAACAAAAAAACAAACATGAAAAGCAATATAACTTACAAAACGATCTATGTAATAAATTATAATGGAATACTAAAAATGTTCAGACAATCGAATAGAAGGCAGGAAAAGGAAGCAGAGCAATGAAAAAAATAGGGATCCTCTCTCTGCTATTTAAGGACATAATGAGAAGTTGCAACATAGAAAAGGTCCTCTAAGTCTGTGACCAATTCCAATATGTGGCTTTTTTCCCCCACACCACCAAGTAATTCTTTTTTTTTTTTTTTTTAAGATTTTTTTTTTTTGACAGAGAGAGAACAAAAGGGGGGGGAGGGAGGCGGAGAGAGAGAGAGAGAGAGAGAGGAGGAAGCAGGCTCCCTGCAGAGCAGAGAGCCCCATGTGGGACTCGATCCCAGGACCCTGAGATCATGACCTGAGCTGAAGGCAGAGGCTTAACCCACTGAGCCACCCAGGTGCCCCACCACCAAGTAATTCTTGAATACCAACTAGGTGTCCTACAATTCAGCTTAATTCTGACACTATCTACAAGCAGACAACATCAGATCCCACAAGTTAAGGACTCAGTCCTACAATGCTGCCCCCTCCTCCACTTCAGATATCAATCAAAAGTCTGGGTTCTCTAGTGTGCTTCTGATCAACCAGCCATAAACCAAAGGTTCCCATGACCCCCTCCTTGGGTTCAATTAATTTGCCAGAGTAGCTCACACAACTCAGGAAAATGTTCTACTTACTAGATCACCACTTTATTATAAATGATGTAACTCAGGAAAAGCCATATGGAAGACAGACAGAGGGCAAGTTATGAGGAAAGGGTGCTGAACTTCTATGCCGAGTGCTGTACACTCTTCCCAAATGGCCATATATTTCATCAATCCAGAAATTCTCTGAACTCTGTCCTTGTGGGCTTCCTTACATGAGTAAGAATGACTGATTAAATCACCAGTGGTTGTTGGCAAAGGATTTAACCTCCAAGGTCAGGAAGGTGGAAAAGTTCCATCCTCTAATCACATGCTGCATCTCCTGACAATCAGCCCCCCTCTTAAGGGGCTTTCCAAAAGTCACCTCATTACCATAAACTCAGGTGTGGCTGAAAGGCGTTTGTTATGAATATCAATATCTTCATTACCACTTAAGAAACTATAAGGGTTTTAGGAGCTCTCTGTCAGAAACAGATAAAGACCAAATACATATTTCTTATTAAAAATCAGAATGTTACAGACCCTCACCAGACAAGACCACGCTGGGACCCTGACACCCTGATCTCAGACTTCTAAGCCTCCAGAACTGTGAGAAATAAATTTCTACTATTAAAAAAAAAAAAAAAGTGTGTGTGTGTGTGTGTGTGTGTGTGTGTGAGAGAGAGAGAGAGATGTCCAAACATATCAGGAATTACACTGATTATATATATATATATATATATATATATATATATATATATATGCTAGCAGAAGAGTAGGAGACCTTAGTTTCATCTAATCCCAGGAATTCAGCTAGATAGCTATCAAATCATTCTGAACACCTGTGAACTCAACTGGAGAACTAAAAAAATAGCTGCAGCTCTACAAACAGAAAAGCGACCACTTTATACAAGAATGACAAGATGAAAAAACTCACCTCAAAAAAGAGAACAAGAGGTAGTACTAACTGCCAGGGACCTAATCAGTATGGACATAAGTAAGATGTCAGAACTAGAGCTCAGAATAATGATTATAAAGATACCAGCTCGGCTTGAAAAAAGCATAGAAGACACCAGAGAATCCCTTTCTGGAGAAACAAAAGAACTAAAATCTAATCAAGTCAAAATCAGAAAGGCTATTAATGAGACGCAATAAAAAAATGGAGGCTCTAACTGCTAGGATAAATAAGGCAGAAGAGAGAATTTGATATAGAACACAAAATAATGGAAAATAAAGAAGCTGAGAAAAAAAAAGACAAACAACTACTGGATCACAAGAGGAGAATTCAAGAGATAAGCGATACCATAAAATGAAACAGTATTAGAATAATTGGGATCTCAGAAGAGCAGACTTTAAAAAAAAAAAATCTGAGCACACTAAAAGCCAGAGATTGTCAGAAAGGATGAAAAAATCCTTAACTATATGTCAGCTATACGAAACTCACCTCAAATATAATGACATATGTTGAAAGTAAAAGGGGAAAAGATAAACCGTGCAAGTACCAGTCCAAAGGAAGCTGGAATGGCCATGTGAGTAGTAAACTTCAGAGCCAAGAAGACAACCAAGGATAACGAGGTGGACTGCGCAATGACAGAAGGTCATTCACCAGGGAGACAGAACAATGCTCAATGTGGATGCATCTAATAGGAGAGAGAACTTCAGACTACATCAAGCCAACACCAACAGGACTGAAAGGAGAAGTAAATCCGTAAGTGCACTGGTGACAGGAAATCAGCCAGAACACAGAGGAACTGAATACTGGGACCTAGGGGGCCTAAACTGGCATTTACACAAAATTCCTCCTGACAAAAGATCTCTACTCTATTTATAGTATGTTTCTAACTATAAATTTAAAATGTAGCAGGTAATTTTTCAAAATATCTGGTCCTTTTACAGACAAGGAAAACAGCCTTTTAAAAACTTCCATGATCAACTTCCTTCTATCATCAGGACTTCCCGTTCCGCATACTTAAAAAAGAAGACGCCCAGGATAGCAAAGCACTGAGTAGCAAGGGCTGGTCATCGCCCTTGCCATTGCCCTTGCAGAGTCAGTGTGGGGAGTCCCAGTGATGGCTTCTGAGGCACCAGGCTGCCAAATGACATGCCTCCTACGGATCCAGCCCTGAGTCCCACTTATGGCCCTTGGCATGGCTGGAAACCATGCTGTGCCAGGAGAGGCCTGGGGGCTCCTGCAAGCCTTCCATACCCTCACGCCACCCATGTAGTCACTGAGAAAACTGGTCAGGCCAACCACCTAGGGCAGCCCCACTGCCTATGTGACCAGTCACGTTGGCCTCCTGCCCAAAATGCACAGGACCCTTCTTCCTCCCCCTCCTCTGCCCAAGAAAGACCACCCTTAGTAGGGGAAGAGGTAGTGCAGGAGGCTCACAGACAGGGTCAGTGACATACTCAGGTCACATCCAAGGAAAAACATAAATGTTCAACTTAATCCAAGTAAGTACTTAAGGACACTTTTCTCATATAAAAATAGCAGTATTTGTGTGGTACATACACACAATGAGATATAATTAATAAAGAAGGAAATTTTCACAAAGGCTACAACATGGATGAACCTTGATGACATCATGCCAAGTGAAATAAATCCGTCGCAAAAGGACAAATAATGTATGATTCCACTTACGTTAGTACCTAGAATAGTCAAAGTCACAGAGAGAAAATAGAATGGTAGTTGTCAAGGGTTGGAAATGGGGAGTTAGCGTTTAATATGTAGAAAGTTCCCATCTGGGAAGATGGGAAAAATTCTGGAGAAGACAGTGGTGATGACTGCACAATACTGTGAATGCACTCAATGCCACTGAAGTGTACGCTTAAAAATGGTCAAAATGGTAAATTTGACCCTACAATTTTTAAAAATCAAGACCAAAAAAAGCAGCAATACTTATTGTACATAAATCAGGAAATATGGAAAAGGAAAAAAAAGCCATAATTTCCCCATCCCCCACAGAAAGAAGATAATATGATACAAGCTGTTTTGTAAGCTGCTTTTTTCTTCCAACTTCCATAAAAATATCCAAGTTGTTGAACATTTAACTGCAGCACCTTTTGCACTTTCTGTGGACCACTAGCCAAGGACCTGCTATAGGTCACTGCTGTTCTTTCCCATCTGTCATATTTTCATATTTCATCTTTTTCAGTCATAAACATTTCCCTAACACTCTGCCATGTGGAGCCCTGTAGTTGCCATGAACACACATGCACACACACATGCGTACACACTCACAAACCCAGGACCTCACAAACACTCCCATGTCTCTCCATCCTGTGCCTCTTCCACAAATGCATTTCTGCATGGCCTCTGCCTCAACCACAGTAAGGAAAGGTGGGAACAGTCAGCTCTGGGTCCAAGCTTCCAAAGTCTTGGTCCTGACTTGTTCTTTGACACCTCACAATTCTACCTCCAAGATTTCTTTTAAATCCATTTACTTTTCTCCATCTCTAATTGCCACCAACAAACTCTATTCTTATCATGGGTATCACACTACTCTAGAAACAAAGTGCACACTCAGTGCAACCACTCTGGCCACAAGAACTCGCCCCTTCCTGCTTCGTCCCCTCAGGCCCACTGGAGTTTTCTCCCAGTGTAACATCTGCCTCGTGGCCACTGGTCCCCTTCCCTGCTCACTGCCAATGCTGCAGCCAGCCTCCATAAAGCTTGTGTTGTGTCCCCAAGACAAGGGACCCTATCTCCCTAGCTATCACATGACCCATGGGGCAAAACCTCCAATTGCACCTGAAGGAGTGATGAGACTTTCTAACCAGCTTCTACAATGCCAAGGCCCCAAACCATAATTAAATGACTTATATGGAATGGTACTCAACCCTGCCAGCGCTGCCAGGTGGGAATTTACAGTTTAACAACTCCATCACATTTCTATCTTCACCAATTCAGCTCACATGAACATGTACAGAGGTGTACACCGGTTGGGGGTCTGGTCACAGCAGGATGGCTTGTGACCACAAGTACAAAGGGAAGAACATGTGGGAGCAGAGAGTGAAGGCAGCCATCTGCAAGCCTAGGACCTTGGAAGGAATCAACCCTGCTGACACCTTTTTCTCAAACTTTCAGCTTCCATTAACTGTGAGACAATACATTTCTGTTGCTTAAGCCACCTGGTCTGTGGCATTTGTTCCAGCAGGCCAAGCAAACACAGAGCTGAGAATGAGTCAAGAATTGCCCCGACAGGAGAGGAGTCAAGAGGGTGGAGAAGTAGCAGGCTGAGATGACATCAGGTAGCAGGAGATCAGCTAGACAGCTTATCAAACCATTCCGAACACCTACAAATCCAACAGGAGACTGAAGAGAAGAAGAGCAGCGATTCTAGAAACGAAAATCGACCACTTTCTGAAAGTAGGACTGGCGGAGGAGTGAACCCAAAGCAACGGGAAGATAGACCACGGGGGAGGGGCCAGCTCCCGGCAAACAGCAGAGCAACGGAGCACAAAATCAGAACTTTTAAAAGTCTGCTCCACCAAGGGACATCGCTCCAGAGGCTAAGCCGGGGTGAAACCCACGCAGGGACAGAGTGGTCTCAGGTCCTGTGGGGTCACAGAAGGATTGGGGGTGTCTGAGTGTCACAGAATTCACAGATATTAGAGCGGGGAAGCTGGCTACAGAGACGGAGCCGAGGAGTGAGCTCTTAACGTGGGGTTACCTTAAATTGTGATCCGCAGCACAGGCCACTGCTCTATGAGCAGGGACCCTACAAGATCCGGGGAGACCCCCCCCCTGGAAGAGCGCAGGGATCTGCAGGGTTTGGAGACTCCAGGTGGGGCTGTGTGCCAGAGACAGAGATGCCTGGTCACAGGCTGTGAGCTCAGAGCACAGCCGGAGGCCAGGGAGACTGGCATGATTGAGCACTTTTCTCCCAGGGTGCACTGAGGAGTGGGGCCCCGAGCTCTCAGTTCCTCCGGGCTAGAGATTGGGAGGCCGCCATTTTCATTCCCGTCCTCCAGAACTCTACAGAAAGCGTTCAGGGAACAAAAGCTCCCAAAAGCGAACCCGAGCAGATTACTTAGCCTAGTCCCTCGTAAGGGTGCAATTCTGCCACGGGCAAAGACACTTGAGAATCACTACAACAAGCCTCCCCCACAAAAGATCAGCAAGAAATCCAGCCAAGACCAAGTTCACTTACCAAGGAGAACAGCGGAATTCCAGAGGAAGAGAAAGCAAAGCATGGAATTTATGGCTTTCTCCCCATGATTCTTTACTCTTGCAAAGTTAATTTTTTTTAATTTTATTTTCTCCTTCTGCTAAAATTTTTTTAACTTTTACTCTTTCCTCTGTTAACGTTTTTTAACGAGTTTATCTTAACAATAACTTTCATTAAAAAAAAAGAATCTTTCTTGAACCTTCCTTATTATAGTCATATTTTATCCTTCATTGTATCTAACTTTATTTTTTGTATATACATAGGGTTTTTTCTTCTAAAAAAATCTGGGATACAACTTCTTCTAATAGATCAAATTATACCCTAAATCTAGCACAGGGCTTTGTTTTAGTCTCCAGCCTGAGCAAATTCTCTCTACTTTCTTTTTCTTTATTCTCCCAACCAACTTATCTTACCAACTCCTTTTTTAGAAATTAAAAAATTTTTTTTCATTTTTATAGCCATATTCCATCCCTTCATCATGTTTACCCTTATATATGTTTTTCATTCTTTAAAATTTTGGTAGGTAGTTTCTTCTGAGAGACCAAAGTACTCCCCAAATTAGGTGGATGACCCAGTTCTACTCACCAGTCCAATATATATATATTTTCTTTATTTTTTTTTTCTTAAATTTTTTTTTTCTGAATTTCTTTTCACCCCCTTACTTCCCCCCACAATTTAGGGTCTCTTCTGATTTGGTTAAAGCACATTTCCCTGGGGTCTTTGCCACCCTTTTAGTATTTTATTTGCTCCTTCATATATTCTTATCTGGATAATATGACAAGGTGGAAAAACTCACCACAAAAAAAAAAAAAAAAAAAAAAAAAAAAAAAGAACAGGAGGCAGTACTGAAGGCTAGGGACCTAATCAATATGGACACTGGTAATATGTCAGATCTAGTGTTCAGAATGACGATTCTCAAGGTGCTAGCCAGGCTCTAAAAAGGCATGGAAGATATTAGAGAAACCCTGTCTGGAAAAATAAAGGCCCTTTCTGGAGAAATAAAAGAACTAAAACCTAAGCAAGTTGAAATTTAAAAAGCTATTAATGAGGTGCAATAAAAAATGGAGGCTCTTACTCCTAGGATAAATGAGGCAGAAGAGAGAATTAGTGATATAGAAGACCGAATGACAGACAATAAAGAAGCTGGGCAAAGAGAGACAAACAACTACTGGACCACGAGGGGAGAATTCAAGAGATAAGTGAAACCATAATATGAAACAACATTAGAATAATTGGGATTCCAGAAGAAGAAGAGAGAGGGGAGCAGTAGGTATATTGGAGAGAATTACTATGGAGAATTTCCCTAATAGGGCAAAGGGAACAATCATCAAAATCCAGGAGGTGCAGAAAACCCCCCTCAAAATCAGTAAGAATAGGTCCACACACTGTCATCTAATAGTAAAATTTACAAGTCTTAGCAACAAAGAGAAAATCCTGAAAGCAGCCCGGGTCAAGAAGTCTGTAACATAAAATGGTAAAAATATTAGATTGGCGCAGAGTTATCCACAGAGACCTGGCAGGCCAGAAGGAACTGGCATGATATATTCAGAGCACTCAACGAGAGAAAAACATGCAGTCAAGAATACTATACCCAGCTAGGCTACCATTGAAAATACGAGGAGAGATAAAAAAAGTTTCCAGGACAAAAAAAAAACTAAAAGAATTTGTAAACACCAAACCAGCTCTACAGGAAATATTGAAAGGGGTCCTCTAAGCAAAGAGAGAGGCTAAAAGTAGTAGATCAAAAAGGAACAGAGACAATATACAGTTAATAGTCACCTTGCAGGCAATACAATGGCACTAAATTCATATCTCTCAATAGTTACCCTGAATGGTAATGGGCTAAATGCCCCAATCAAAAGACACAGGGTATCAGAATGGATAAAAAAACAAGACCCACCAATATGCTGTCTACAAGAAACTCATTTTAGACCCAAAGACACCTCCAGATTTAAAGTGAGGGGGTGGAAGACAATTTCCCATGCTAATGGACATCAAAAGAATGCTGGCATGGCAATCCTTGCATCAGATCAATTAGACTTTAAGCCAGAGACTATAGTAAGAGATGAGGCAGGACACTATTCATACTCAAAGGGTCTGTCCAACAAGAAGATTTAACAATTTTAAATATCTATGCCCCTAACATGGGAGCAGCCAACTATATAAACCAAGTAAGAACAAAATCAAAGAAACACATCAACAATAATACAATAATAGTAGGGGACTCTGACACTCGCCTCACTGAAATGGACAGATCATCCAAGCAAAAGATCAACTAGGAAACAAAGGCCTTAAATGACACACTGGACCAGATGGGCATCACAGATATATTCAGAACATTTCATCCCAAAGCAACAGAATACACATTCTTCTCTAGTACACACGGAACATTCTCCAGAATAGATCACATCCTGGGTCATAAGTCAGGTCTCAACCAGTATCAAAAGACCGGGATCATTCCCTGCATTATTTTCAGACCACAATGCTCTGAAGCTAGAACAAGAGGAAATTGGGAAAGAATAGAAATACATGGAGACTAAAGAGCATCCTTCTAAGGAATGAATGGGTTAACTAGGAAATTAAAGAATTGAAAAAATTCATGGAAGCAAATGATAATGAAAACACAACAGTTCAAAATCTGTGGGACACAGCAAAGGCAGTCCTGAGAGGAAAATATATAGCGATACAAGCCTTTCTCAAGAAGCAAGAAAGGTCTCAAATACACAACCTAACCCTACACCTAAAGGAGCTGGAGAAAGAACAACAAAGAAAGCCTAAACCCTGCAGGAGAAGAGAAATCATAAAGATCCGAGCAGAAATCAATGAAATAGAAACCAAAAAAACAATAGAACAAATCTATGAAACTAGGAGCTGGTTCTTTGAAAGAATTAATAAGACTGGTAAACCCCTGGCCAGACTTATCAAAAAGAAAAGAGAAAGGACCCAAATAAATAAAATCATGAATGCAAGAGGAGAGATCACAACCAACACCAAAGAAATACAAACAATTACAAGAACATATTATGAGCAACTATACACGAGCAAATTTGACAATCTGGAAGAAATGGATGCATTCCTAGAGACTTATAACTACCACAACTGAACCAGGAAGAAATAGAAAACCCAAACAGACCCATAACCAGTAAGGAGATTGAAGCAGTCATCAAAAATCTCCCAACAAACAAAAGCCCAGGGCCAGACAGCTTCCCAGGGGAATTCTACCAAACATTTAAAGAAGAATTAACCTATTCTCCTGAAACTATTCCAAAAATAGAAATGGAAGCAAACTTCCAAACTCATTTTATGAGGCCAGCATTACCTTGATCCCAAAACCAAACAAGGATCCCATCAAAAAAGAGAATTATAGACCAATATCCTTGATGAACACAGATGCGAAAATTCTCACCAAAATACTAGCCAGTAGGATCCAACCGTACACTAAAAGGATTATTCACCATAACCAAGTGGGATTTATTCTAGGGCTGCAAGGTTGGTTCAACATCCGCAAATCAATCAATGTGATACAAAACATTAATAAAAGAAAGAACAAGAACCATATGATACTCTCAGTAGATGCTGAAAAAGCATTTGACAAAGTACAGCATCCTTTCCTGATCAAAACTCTGCAAAGTGTAGGGATAGAGGGTACATACCTTAATATCATCAAAGCCATCTATGAAAAACCCACCGCTAATATCATTCTCAATGGAGAAAAACTGAGAGCTTTTCCGCTAAGGTCAGGAACACAGCAGGGATGTCCATTATCACCACTACTATTCAACATAGTATTAGAAGTCCTAGCCTCAGCAATCAGACAACAATAAGAAATTAAAGGCATCCAAAT